>NC_027749.1:15099110-15120264 GCF_000695525.1 Brassica oleracea var. oleracea | reverse complement strand
TCAGAAAACATGTCCATAACATTGGAATGCGCCATCAGAAGGATCTATGACTGCTCATTCGAGGGGGAGCTTACGTAGTTCTACTCTTTTTACCTTACTATGGTTTTTCCCATTGGGTTTTCCTAGAAAGGTTTTTAACGAGGCAACATAGACGTTAAGCAAAAGACGATAGTGACACCGGTCCCCAAGGGGGAGTGTTACAAACGTCAAATATGGCAGCGCCTCAATTGTTGAGTTTGTGAACAAATATGGGGCTCACTGTCACTATTTACACAGTAACTTCCACTTTTTAATTTCTATATAAACGATCGTTTCGATCGTTTATAACACACCATCTCAAAAACACAATCTCTTCTCCCTTATAATAAAATCTCTCTCTATTCCAGTGTTATCTTCTTCGTACGGGTATAAAATTTTGCTTTGTTTAAATTTCCGCGATACAATAAAATTTCAGTTCTTTTTATAACATTTGAATATTATAATCATTTCATTATTGAGAATAAAAATTATGTTCTTTTTAACTATTAGACTTTTGGTCGGATTGTCTTCTGATTGAGAATGACCTGGTTTAGCCGGATGGTTAGATTGTCTAAGCTGGTTGGTCAAGTCAGGAGAACCACAATTGACTGGTTGAAACTTTCTCATAAATCCTTTTCGGATGGTCCTTGGAGCCATCTTTAATTCTTTATGATTAGAATTTGGGTGGTTGGGTTAAGGTCAGTTTATGATCTTGTATCAAGAACACTTTCACCTTAGAAATTAGTTATTTAGAAAACATTTGGTTAGGCAAATACCACCTCCATATTCATCCCCCTCCATATGGGATTTGGGGACAGGATAGATGGTCTTGGCATTGAATTGCGTCAGAAAGCTGTTTTTTTTCTTTTTTTGTCAAACCGTCAGAAAGCTGTTAAAGATAGGCATTTCATCCACGTACGTCTACAACAACACCTATCCCCACAATAAGCCAAGTTGTCTTATAAAAAAAAATCTTGGATTGTCTTCGTTCTTTGAGGAAGATAAGACAATCCGCGTAATTCTTTGTCAAAGGATAAATGGATCCGACTGATTATGATAGAATAGTTAAAGATAATCTTTACAAAATGAAGTACAATTGGAAATTTGAATTCTTATATGTAACCACTTATTCTTTCTTTCGCAATGACCACTTTTCCACTTTGGATTACTGTTGTAAAGATTCTACTTTTGTATTCCAGAACATGGACTTAAAGTTTCATCATCCATGCTTTATTGATATATATATATTAATCCACGATAATAAATATGCGTAGAGGGACCGATGGTGATACGTTGGATATACACTATGTACATCCAATTCCAACTAACACAAAATAAAAATAACATTTTCCCTGTGGAATTATTTAGATTTCCGTATCCACTGGTGGACCTTAAAGAAAGACCAACACACCTACTTTCTCTAATTTTATTTAATATACACACAAAAAAATGAAATATGTTACTCAATAATATTTCTTAGCATTTCCTTTTGCCATTATTTAACATGAATCACCCAAATGTGACATACTCTAATTCCACAAACCATTATCACAATGCTCCCACTCGCCAACTACTACATATCTTCCTCATCCATGTCCGAGAACAATGTTAACAACAGCAAGAGGAGGAAGAAGAAACGTCCGATGATAGTTTATGGAGGCGGAGGAGGAGATGATTTGGCGGTGGTGAAGGCGGCGGCGTGGGCTTGGTATCAAAGGAAGGAAGGCAAACCGATTATGAGAGAGTTTGAGATAACAAGAGCACCGAGAACACCTCGACCTTCGCGGTACAAGATCGAAGCTACAAAGAACATGATCCTCTCTGACAACAAGGTTTTAGCCGAGAATAGGGTTTCTAAGTCTTCGCTTTGGTACACAAATTTCCATTACCAAGAGGATCAAGAAACCCAATACTCTCGTCTACTTGACACTTACGAGAACAAGAACATATCAAAAAGGCTTAATTTGGATGATCCTGGTTTATCCGTGAGTTTGAGCAGTGCTTTCATGCTGAACGACGATAATCATAATCATGATTGTGTTTGTGATGATCATGGTATGTTAAAGAGAAATGGCTATGATAAGAATACTAATAGTAGTAGAAAAATTGATAACAAGAATTCCATGAAAAAAGTGAGCAAAAGAAGTTTGTGGAAGGGACTGATTGTTATGGGTCCAGTGTCTACGGTTTGTGGGAGAAGCGATGATGTGGATTTACGGGCTTCTAAAGCTAGCCGGAGAACAGTTAAGGTTGCGGCGGCGGCCGAGGCTCTCCTCAGTTCGGCAGCAAGTGGCAAGACCACTCAGACCCGTAGTCGCTAACTTTAGTGGTTATTAGGATAGAAAGATTTGAACAATTTGTTCAAAATTCGTACATTTTCATGTTTCTGTATTTGTTGAACTAGCTGTGTATTTTCTTCCAGTTTCAGTAAATACGTACATCTTTTTTAAATTTAATATCTCTTCGGGGAACAAAATGACAAGAAAATATTGAATTTATTCTAACTCGGTTGCGAGTCTTGTGACATTTGTACTGATGTTTAACAATTCTTTTAATTTCAGTATTTTTTTTTATTATGGTGTTGTTTATATGCATTGATTCATCTCGATAAAGCTGCATTGAAATCCATGTTGTTAATTCAACATAGAAATGGATCAAATTTGTTTTTGAGCTTAGCTGAATTTTCATAAAAATTTAATAAAGCTTTCACAGATGATCTGGATGAACGTAATTCAATTGAAAATAATAAATGACAAAATGACAATTTTAAACTTAAAATGATCTATAATTGTTTAATATACGCTATTTAAAATTAAAATTTCCATCACATATTTTATTCAAAACTAACAATAATATTTTCAGCAAAAAAAACAAAAAAAAAATCATAGTTTCTCGAGAAGTCACAAAATTACATTTTACACTAAAAAGGTCAATTGTTTTCCTAAAATTGAGAAATCATATTTTCGTTAAAATCATAAAATCACATTCTCGCTCAGAAACTGGAAAATCATATTTTTGACAAAATCATAAAATCACATTTCTTCAGAAATGAAAATCACATCTTTCTCTAATAAACTTAAACTCATTTTTAGCCAAAACCACAATTCACATTTCCTACCAAAATTGCAAATTACTTTTTTTTTGTCTAATTGTATATCTCAGTTATCGCTAGGCCTGGGACGGATCCGGATATCCAGGAAATTTAGGGTAATCGGATCCGGATCCGGATCCGTGAATTTAATATCCGGATCCGGATTCGTAGCTTCCGGATATCCGTCTCGATATTCTATTACCCGCGTATATCCGGATCCGGATCCGTAAAAATAACTAAAAAATAATATATTTTTAAAAAAATACTAATTTTTTAATATAATACCTAAATTAAATATTAATACAAGATTTATAAATATATTTATATATGTCTATAATATTGTAAAAAATAAAATATAAGATTATAAGATTAATTCATGTATAAATATTAATATATCAAATATAAATATTAATAAAATTTAAAAATTAATGTGTTTTAAAAATACGGATCCGGATCCAGATATCCGGATCTAAAAATTAAGATATCCGGATCCGGATTCGGTTTGCACGGATCCAAGATTCGGATCCAAGATTTTACTATTTTACTATCCGGATTTGGATCCGGGCACCCCGGATATCCTATTTTCGGAGCGGATCTGGAGCGGATCTGGAGCGGATCTCAGATCGAATCCGGATCTCGGATAATAAGTCTCAGGCCTAGTTATCGCCATAACAAATCATCAATATATTTTTGTTACAACAAAAAGGTAAATTCCTTTTATGAATTTTACATTGAGTTAAATATGGTTTATCCACAAAGTCACATGCATCTAGAAATTGAGATTAAAATTGAGATTAAAATTTTGGATTTTAAATTTGAAAATATTAGATTTGGGATTTTAAATAAGAATATGTAATTTAAAATATATATAATTTGGAATTTAGAACTATGAAGTTTGTGTTTAGAGTTGGAGGTTTAAAATTTAGAATTTTTGTGTTTTAGAGTTTATGTTTAAGATTTAGAATTTTAGTTTGAAAATATTAGAACTAAAATTTAGATTTGGAGTTTAGAGTTAAAGTTTAGTGTTTATAATATAAAGTTTGGAGTATGGGGTTTTGGGGGTTTAGGGTAAGATTTGAGAATAAAATTTGAAAATATTAGATTTATAGTTTATACTTAAGATTTGGTGTTTAAGTTTGAAAATGTTAGATTTAGTCTTTAGATTTATTATTATTAGGGTATAGGGTTTGAAATATAGGTTATAAGGTTTTGGTTTAGTGCTTAGGGTTTTAAATAGCAATGAAATATTTGTTGCAAAATCATGGCTATTTTAACCATGAAAAGTTTTAAGACTAAATTGTAGAAAAAAATATTGCGGACTAACAATGATTATAGCCATATTTTATTTTGTGACTATTATGACACAAAATATTTTTGGCAAAATTGTGGCTGTTTTATAAATGTTACGATTGTGATTAAATTATGACAAAAAAAATATATTTTTTGGATTATCCATAGTCTTAATCTCATTTTATTTCATGACCATTTTGTCACGAAATATTTGTGGTAAAAGATTTGACTATTTTACACACGTTTTGTCTTGTGGCAAATCCATTGCTTCTGCCACAATTCAGACACATTGTGACTTTTCATGGTTTTTCTTGTGGCTTTCAAAATTGCTACAAAAATTTTGTGGTAATTTCTGTGGCTATAACCAAAAATTTATTAATGAAATAATGGTGGAACATACTCACACTATGCGAGTCACACACACACACATACAAGTAGTATATTCTCCATTCTCATGTGGACTAAAGTACAGCTCCATTCTTGCCATCAGATCTTGGACGAAGCAGTGTGAGCTGCTACGATTCGTAGATGCATAGCTGGGATATTCCTGGTAAAGGCTGACAACTTTTCTTGCTCCAAATGAAAAATTTCACATAGTATGAACTGAAAAATAATATTTATTCATGTAGAACCATATTAATATATCATAGAAAAATCTTTATGTAAGGCAACTATTACCACATCAGATCTTATATATTCATATACATATATATATAGTAAGAAATACTTAATATTAAGGCTAATTGAGTTTAGCACACTTGTGTTGCCTAAAGTGCTTATGAGCTGCACGGTTTTCTTCGACCGCCACATCAATGAATTTTTTCTCTTGTTCGTCAGAAAAGGTTGTACTGGAAAACGTACATAGATGAACAAGAAACTCTATGATGCAACCAAGAAGAGGAATACTCGAAACTTTAGATGTAACTGGAGGAACCTGAGGATCATCTATATGAACTGGAGGAACCTGAGGATCATCTATATTAACTGGAGGAACCTGAGGATCATCCATATGAATCTATCTCTTGCAATATTGTAAGAGTTCTTTTTGAGATCTGAAAATTAGGATGATGAATAGCAGAAAAGAGGGAGAGATGTGCTTATCTAATTCTAATGGGAAGAGTGACTCGATTTCCACGAACGACCTAAAGTTCTCACCGCCTCTTATGATTTTTCAAAAGTTGAGTGGTCATAAAGAATCAAATGCCTTTCTCATTCTTTTGACGTGTTGTAATCACAAAAATGTTACAAAATATACAAATCTGCAAATATTATTCTAATCACAAAATTTAATTATATCTTACATTAATTTAATCTGACTTTTGTAAATTAAATTAAGTTTTCAATTGATCATTTTGGAAGATTAGTTATAATAAAAGGGAAATTTTATGTTTACCACTTTCATGGTACCACTTTTCATCTTCACCACCACTAAATGAACATTTTCAAAAATACATTTTTCATTAAGTACAAAAGACTTTTATACCCTTGTTATATATATATATATATAATAAATTATTATTTAAATAAAATAAAAATAAAAAATAAAAAATTTAATGTTTTTGAATTATATTTTTTCAAATTCGAACTTTTTATAAAAAAAATTTTGAATTTTTTTTTTGAAATTTTTTTTTTTATTGTTTTTTCAAAAATTCCTTTTGAAAATCGAAAATTATGTTTGAAACTATTTTCTAAAGTTTTTTTATATTTTTAAGTATTTATTTATATATTTATTAGAATCCTAAATTTCACATTCCAAAAACCTACCCCACCCCTCAACTCTAAATCCTAAGTCTAGATTAGTTTACCCCATGGGTATAAGTGTCTTGTGAACAGATCGGGTCATTTCTTAATGTTTATCATCGTATCTCAATCCAAACGAGAGTTTAAGTACTGAGATCGATTGATAAAAGGAGAAGCACCACAACAGTGGGCTGATATTCCTTGCTACCCGAGTTCTAGACTAGCTTGAATAGTTGTTTGGCTCGCACCCTTGTAATCCGTTCAATCATTCTAGGCTAGCTCGCTTATCATCCTCGAGAAACCCCTTAAATTACTTGTTACTTGCTTTCTACGCTTCAAACAGTTATAAAACTCACTCATTGTTTTAGCTTAATATTGAACCAATAGGATAAAGTGTGAACTCGTCCTCTGGAATTAAATCTAAACATATTACAACAAGACTGTTAACTTGACAGTAGCATAAGATTCATTTTTAGTGTATCAACTTCTTACCATTACCAGAAAAGACTCACTTATGTGCTCTTGTTCTTTCTGTTTTCTTCTCCTGTGAAATTATCTGGTATTTATTTTAAATCGGATTTTACATTTACAGTGGATTCGATAAATAAATTCAATTTCAAGACATTAATCAGATAGAAAAATAGAGACATAACTATTTAGATAATTTCTAGACTTTTTTCTCTTGAAAAAAGTCGGTGATCATCTAGATCTATGGAGAATGATTGTAGTTCCTAATCTAGAGATAGAGAAAGATGGGAGGGTGCATGTGACGTCTTATATTTTTGATCATTTTAGTGCTCCGAGTTGTATTTAATAGTCATATTTGTGTGCATTAGTGATTTGTGTGAATTAGGGGTTAAGGTCACGATTAAAAATTTTGGGACCAATCCAAGTATAAAAGTGCACAATTAAAAAGTGTTGTGCCAACTTGTAGTAATCTAAATAAAAAAAGACTTAAAATGTAAAAATAAAGATTAATTGAAGACACATATCAACAAAAAGAGAAAAAATTCTATATATAGATGAGAACAGTGTGTGCCATAATCCTCTACCTAAAACCCAAGTTCTAGTTGACTCTTCATTCGAGATAATGAAACAAAAAAACTCCGTATTTTCGGGACAAATTTCCACACTTATTACTCCACATCCAGTTTATTACAGCGTGAGTGAGACCTCCCAATGGAATGGAGAAACGATAACACTGTTAGATCACATACTCTTTTTGTTTTCAAGACCATATGGTTTGGAATGACCACCATTGTTGTGCTGTCTTCCAAATAAGTTGGTGAAGTAGTGCAATGTAGAATAATGGCCAATACTGGTCCTGGCTTTTTGAAGACTACAAGCTTACTGAGAAAAAAAAAGGCTGAGAGTAGCATACTGGGTTTGAACTAAGGCTGCAGAGCTTAGATATACATTAGTAACACCACTAAATTAAAGAGACTTTTGCAAAATTATGGCCAAAATTAATTTATATTCTTGAGGGCTGGGAGCCATGCTTCCTCTCAGGGTCGGATCTGAATATAGGCTTTTGATCCATTTTTGCTTCCTAAGGAAACCACAGGATTTTCATCTTCCTTCAACTTCGGATGAAGAATGTCAGATGATCAAGAATGAACCTTGGGAACAGGAGTCTCAAGTGAAGGGTTCCAATATCAAAGGCTTCATCCACACTCCTGAGAAAGAAATAGAGACGTTGTATTTTCCATAGAAGGCGTAGCTTCAACATCATCTACCACAGCTGGAGTAAATGTTGCTGGTTGCTTTCGTTTATAGTTTTAGCCGAAACTGAGATAACCCCATCAACATTCAACACCATCAGCAATAGTAGTGATGGGAATCAAGTCTTGAGCATTGATATTAAGGTTGTGATGGTGAGTCAAGGGAGGCGAGAGATGATACTTCGGATGCCGATATAGTACCGTCACTGGTTCACCATCAGTTTCTGAGACATAAGATTTCCTTACAATTAAATCATGTCGGAATAGCTAGTGAGAAGTGTATACCATGTGTGATAAAGGGTCCATTAGTTGGGTTGTACCAATTGTCTTTATCTTTAGTTTCTATCTATTTACTATCATATAAATCAATTATGTTTTTATTAGTTTTCAACGTTAAGTAAAAAAAATAAAGAAATGGTTGTTTGGGATATTTATGGAATAAATATCACTTTGTTATTTGTTTGATTCAGAGATATTTATTATTATATACTGAAAATATACACGTAAATCCGAAATATATACAAAATTTGCATAAATTTAAAAAGGCGATTTTCTTAAATATTTTTTTTTAAGTTATTGTCACAAAAATAAGGAAGAAAATAACCAAAATGATCTTTTTTATTTTGAAATTTTTAATATTTATTTTTTATTTTAAAAAACTCGAAATCTTATCTCCAAACTATCACCTCTTAACGCTAAAACCTTAAGTCTAAATTAGTTAATCATACGGTAAAAATGTATTTTTGCTTTTTAATAAAACTTATTTTGTTCATTTTTTTCATTGGAGGCTATTTTTGTAAAAATAAGATAAAAAAAAGTTATCGTAAGGAATTTCTCAATTTAAAAACTCTAAAAGAGTAGTAAAATAATTTAAATACCAAAAAGATATCCAAAACTATGGGGAAAAAATAGACGCAAAGTACCAAACATCAAACAAGTAATAAAAGGAGAATAAGAATATCAGATAGACTGTCCACGTATGACTCAAAAATCAGCCAATAAGATTGCAGCAATCCTCCACGTCATTTACGAGTTACCTTGGTTTGGCTTTCTGTTGCTTTCGGCCTGTCTGTGCTTTCATTCTTGATTAAAAAAGTCCAATATGCAATAGTGTCCGTTGATTTTATCAAGCTTGAAACCATTATTTTTTAGCTTGGCTAATATTCTATTATCAATTTAGGTCCGATAGATATTAGGGTTTTTGATCCAAAGAAAAAGATATTACGGTTTCCTAATCTTCGTTAACACAGTAGCTTCACTCAATCATCGTGACTCTTGGGATCTTGAATCCTCCGACTATCGCCCCTGTGACGTCTTAACGTCTCGGCTAGGAGATACATTTATCCAAGCATTAACGACATCTCTACCATTCCTCCCACTCTTCCTCATTGGCCTTATCATCCACCAAAGTAAACGTTCAAAGCACCGACTATATATAAATGTGTTCAAAGACGTATTTAAGCACGTCGTCGGCACATAGCCGTCGTTTTCTTCTCTCTCCCCGACTTAATCTTTGTTCTCACCGACAAAAGATCGGTGGAATCTCCTCTCTGTTGTTACTGTAGCTCGATCCCAGGAATCCTAAATAGTAAGAACGTTCCTCATCAAATCCATGAGACCGTTTAGCGTCTTTGAACTATGCTTCTATTTGGATCATGTCTTTGGAGAATGATAATCTTACCAATTTTGGCTTTGTTATTATGTTTAATCATATTTTTTATTAGATCTATGAAATTTAGTTGAGACATGTTGTTTTTTCTTGAATTCACAGATGATTTTGATTATATAAAATAATAGTTGTTGGATTTTCGAGAATTATCGAATTGATCATCTGTTCTTACATACTTCTTTTGCAGTGACTATCTGCTCAAGCTTTTGCTCATTGGTTATTCTGGTGTTGATAAATCTGCTTGCGTCTAAGGTTTTCTGTAAGTTCTCTCTCTCTTTCTCTATACTCAGTGCTGTTGTTGCTCTTTTGAAGTGGTGTCTCAGTTTCTTTTTTGTACATGACGATTCCTACCTGGATAGCTACATCAGCACCATTGGTGTTGACTTCGTAAGCCTCTTTCCACTCATCAGTTGGTTATGGATAAAATCATTAGAAGTTGTAATTTTGTAATGATCTTTTGCAGAAAATCCACACTGTCGAACAAGATGGAAAAACTATCAAACTCCAGATTGTAAGTTGTCCAGAGTCGTGTCAGATCACTCAGATTGAAATTTCTATGCTCACTCTGTTTAGTATTATCACCAATTATGCAGTGGGCCACAACAGGTCAAGAGCGTTTCAGAACGATCACCAGCATTTACTACAGAGGAGCTCATCCGTGATTATGGTGTTGGCAAATCATGGTTGCTTCTAAGGTTTGCTGTAAGTTATTGCACATCTCTCTCTTTCTCTCTACTGGGACACTATTACATGTTCACCTAGATATTCGCACTGATGGACACTGCAACGAAATCCCAAACGTATTTTCCCTATTAAGCAACAACTCTATCCTCTCTACGCTCAACTTCAGAAAATAATCAACAGCTGCAAACTGCCCCGGACCGCCACCCCTTCACTTTCGTGCTGAAACGTAATGGTGCGTTGTAATGACATTAATCATTTTATCTCACTATTTATTTTTATTTAGTCTTTACTGCCTTCTAGATCACTCGGAATGAGTATATATACAGAGCGTGTGAGATACCTTCCCGAATCAATTTGCCTTTCCGAACCCATCCGCTAATGGCTAACTCCCAACTTCATTTATGGTTCCCTTTTATTTAACTTACTCACTTCTGATTCTCTTTTATTGATCACAGACCATTCTCATTCAGGACCACACATCGACTGAACACCTTTCAAATTCTCTAAGAAGGAGCCGTGTATGAGCTCAGTGTTTCGATGTGACAAAGGATTAATCAAAACTTCAGACTCTCAGACTCACCAGTTTCTATCAGATTCACCGATAAAACTTATTTTTAGATTCAAAAACCATCAACCCTATTCCTACCGAGATCTCCAGGTTCTGCACCTATGACCAGCTGATGTTACTGGGATTGTTAGGTAATCCATACTCAACCTAAGTTCACTCTAACTTTATTCTGCAAATAAGAAAAACCTTGAAACCTAGCACGGCTAACCAAATGTCAACTCTGTATATTATGCAGGTACTGTGTGCAGCTATCAGTCTCAGATGTCTTAGAGTCTACCGTGTTTGTCGCATTCGATGGTGAAATGACGAAGCCGATTAACGTCCATGCTGCAGAGGTCAGGTCCCACAAATTATAGTTGTCACAAAGAAACAGCTGTGATCCAATTTTTTTATGAATATTCTCTAAAAACTTGCTCATCAACTCCTGTTTGTTGAAGTAATCAAAGCCTAGGTACAGCAGCATGCTTACTTCATCGACGATTGCTTCATAAGAAAAAGGCCCGACAAAGACAAGACGACCAAAAGACCACTCATTAACATTGGTAGAACGCGACATGTAAGATATTTTCTTAAATACACTCAGGTTTAGTTATAATGAAACGCAGCTGTTTCATAAACATTCCGACAGCCAACAAATCCAGAGTTTACGAATAGTTCACTTTCTTAAACAGAGACCAACGATGAAGTTAATGTTGCTGGAGATTGCTGCAAAGCAAATGAATGATTAGAAAGATAAGCACACATGAAAAGCTACCAAATATTGCAAGCATTTTTTACATGCGATGAAATAAAAGATAATAATATGGCCTTGGTTGTTTGAGTGTTTTTTTTTGTTTGGGTTTTTGTTTCATCTATATATTATTTTCTCAAACTTGATTTACAAGGTCAGAATAAACTACTAAAAGGTTATTCAAGAAATATTAATAAATAAGATATGTTTGAAGTTAGAGCTTGATGCATAAAAGATGAAAATTTTAAGAAAAGGGTGAAAATGATGGAAGTTTCATATGAAATGAATACAACAAGAATCAGTTGGAAATAACTGAACGAAGACACTCAAAATTAGTTGCACAGAAAGACCAAAGCAGAGTTAGATAAAATGGAACAAATAGTCCACAAACTTAAAAAACAAGTAATCAAAATTGCGTATAACTCTACAAGCTAATTTTTTTCCATCTGATTGCAATCCCAGTTTCGATTCAGTTCAATAAAACTAGGAAAAATCAGAAGTAAATATTCATACTAACAAAACAAAGTAGTTGGCCAAAAAAAAAAGAGTAAACAAAATACTTGACCAATTATAGATGCACAAGATTTTTTTTTTTTACGTCTGATTAATTATGCTATTACAATGATGAGAAATTACATAGACGATTCTACAGCCGATAATTCTACCATCATATGAGAATGCACGTCTAACTGCATCGCTCTGAGCCGCCCTATGAGATCCATGTTCGATGATACGCCTTTACACTATGCTGAAGACCTCTTGTAACCATTTTTCTCCATGATCTGCATAATTTGCGTTTTCTGGGGTTTGAACCCCAGACCTTCTGGTGTATAAGTATTAATGAACCATTAGTCAACCACTGGACTAAGGAGGCTTCTACAGATGCACAAGATCAACAATTATATATCACCGATCCGACATAAATAATCGCTGTGACTCTTGCTATTACTATAAGTAAATGAAAAAAATTATTTTCGTGATTTAAGTGAATATAATAAATTATGTTCTAAAATATCTTTTTCCTTCTGCTGACAAATGAAAAGAATACATTTTCGATTAACACTAAACCAAAAAAAATCGAGAAGAATAAACATGCTAGATTAGCCAAAGAGAATGTGATTTTAGTATTTAATTTCTTTTATAACGCTGAAAGTAACATAACAACAGTCTCTGGTGTTACACCAAAAAATAAAATCTTTGTTGTTCACAATGAAGACAAAGACAGCAACAATAAACCACCCAAAACATAAGAAAAGGATGTCAGTAGACACCATAAAACTATGGGGGTAGCGAAAGATGAAGAGGAAATACATGATAGTGTTGGGTCAATTTTAGTATTTGGTTAAGGAAACTTTTGAATAGACGTTAGAGACACATACATAATCAAGAATCACAGAATACATTCAGATATACCGCAATCAAACATAAAACTCTAATACACAATTAAAAAAAATATTAATAAAATACTACACATAATTTCATGAAAGATGACAAAAAATAAAAATAAAAATTCATGAAAATACAACACAAGAGAACATATTTCCATTAAAAATATAACTAAAATGAATACTAAAAATAATAAATTATAATGCCATAAAATATATCTGATAACAAATAAAAATCCAAACACGTAAGAATTATAAATAAAAGTCAAATGTTAACAAAATAAATATATATGATCTAATTAGAAAACAAATTATATATATTATATTCAATTTTACAAATATTTCATAAAATTAAAATATATTTCAATATAAAATAATATTAGTGTAAACTCAGCCGCCCCTAGTATCTATAATAATACCCGAATAACAATACACAGGGATCTTTAGTATAGTATTTAGCTATATAAAAAATCAAACCAAACTAAAACCACGTTATTTTGGATCAGTTCTGCTAAGCTCTGACAAATTAAATAGTAAACAAAAAAGCTCCTGAAAAAATAAAAATACTCATTAGTTTGCAGTTGACTGTCTCGGGGCCAACTCCTCTGAGGTAGTTAAACCGTAACAAACTTACAGTTACGATAATAGACGGCCGAGATGCATCTAACAACCAAATCAATTTCAACCGCTAGATCTTGACGAGATGATAACGAGCTTGATGGCCCTAATCGTAGATTCTGATCACTCCGAGGGTAACAGACTCCGTTTCGTTTCAAATTGAAGCGCCTAAATTCATTCCTCAGAGTGAAAGAGAGAGATTAGTCTTCGTCTTCAACGGTGATGAAATCCCAGAAACCCTAAGCTTCACAGACGATGCCGCTTCCGATAATGGACACTTGCCGGAAGCGAAAGCGGAAGCCGAGCGTGTACAGTCTCCAACGACTGGGAGAAGAAGAGTTCCCGATTAGCCGGAGCGGGAGCTTCCGAGACAACGTCAGGGTTTTTCTCCGGGACTTCGCGGAGGTCGAGGATTATAACGTCCGCGGATCGCCGGTTTGGTGTACGCTCCTCAGCCGCGAAGCGAAGAACACTGTAATTCCTCTCTATACAATCGAAGAAGACGTTGTTCGATCCTCGGAGCCTTACTGCGATCACTGCCGATGCACAGGTTCGTTCCGCTTGGGTTTTAATCGTTTTCAAGTTTCTGATTATAGAAATTGGAATCGGATGTTTATTATCATCAATCGTATTGGGTGGTTGAAGAGATTGTAGAATCTGGGTTTCTTCGCACTGGAATCATTTTCGATTTAGGGATTATGATTTGTTGATTGATTGAGTTTCTGAGTATGGGTCGATCACTGCAGATGCAAAGGTTTGTTCCGCTTGGGTTTAATCGTTTAAATGTTTCAATCGTATTGGGTGTTTGAGGAGATTGTTGAATCTGGGTTTCTTCGCATTGGAATCAATTTCGGTTTAGGGATTATGAGATTCTGAGTATGCGTTGATCTAAAGAGGGTTAACGATTTGGTTCAGAGATGAGTTTGCACTTTGATTTTGTGTTTTAGATGTCAAAATGAATGAAAGTTTGTTTCTTTTACAGGATGGAGCAATCACTTTGTGTCAAAACGAAAGTATCATTTTATCATACCGGTTGATGCTGAGTGGGATTTGCCTCTAGAAGATGATGTATTCGATCTGCAGACTCATCTTTTGCATGGACTGATTCACACTAATGGGTTTGGTCATTTGATCTGCGTCAATGGTCTGGAAGGAGGGTCCAGATACTTGTGCGGACGAGAAATGGTTGATCTTTGGGATCGAATATGCACCAACCTCGGAGCAAGGTAATGAAACATATATATTATCCTTTTGTGTTTGATTGGAGATTGAATGAATGTGTATATATTGCAGGATGATAACTGTTGAGGATTTGTCCCAGAAGAGATCTTTGGATCTTCGATTGTTGTACGGTGTGGCTTATGGACACTCGTGGTTTGGGAGATGGGGATACAAGTTCTGCCGCGGAAGCTACGGTGTGACCAAGAATGATTACGAGAATGCTATAGAGCTTCTCGGTTCCCTTGAGCTTGATCAGATTGAGTTTGATTTTGGAGAGCATAGACAATGCAAACGGATCAAACAGGTTTTCCGGCACTACAGAGAAATGAGTGAAGGGCATTTGAAGACATTCAAGGATCTCTTGCGGTTTATCCTCATCATCAAGTCTCATGCTCCTCAAAAGAACAAGCTTCACGCTCCTCCTCCTCCTACTCTCTCAACTGATTCTCCTCTGAAGAAAAGATCAAACAGGTTGTTTATGAAGAAAAGTGATGCCGTGGAGAGTGAGAAGTCTCAGGGATACCGGAGTTACAACACCGTAGCAGCTAATTTGGGAAGTAGATGGCCTGTGAGGAGACTGGAGTATGCAGCTGAAGTAATCGTGGAGGCACTAAAAGAGATGAAAGCACTGAAGCAGAGTGGTATGACTCGGCAAGATGTTAGGGATTCAGCTAGATTGCATATTGGAGATACGGGTCTGCTAGACTACGTGTTGAAGTCGATGAACAATGTGATTGTTGGGAATGTTTTGGTTCAGCGTTATGTGGATCCTCTTACAAGGATTCTTCACTACACAATACAGGAGCTTGATGATGCTACTAAACTGGTGGAACAGAAGAAAGATGCTGTGATAGAGGCGGTTCCTTTGAGGGTTGTCAGTGAATCAAAAGCTGGAGGTCATGTTCATGGAGATCTGTTGTTACTATACACAAATGTGCTCTTGAACTATCCAAAATCCGAGTCAGTGAGATCTGCAGCTCAAGTAGTCCTAGACAGCAAACACTTCGTAAAGGAGTGGCCTCTATGGGACAACGATGACAAAATCTTCCGGTTTGTTTGTCGTATCAATAACCCAAGTTTGATTGATTTGAGAACAGAACAGGTCACAGAGCTGCCTCCAGGTGAGCTAGTCAAAGTCTCGTTACAAGCCACGGTCTTTGATCTAAAGCAAGCCATCGAAGAAACTTTCAGAGACACTTACTGCATCTTGACAAACTTTGAGGTGAATGAGATCGATGAGCTCAAGGAAGATGATGATGATAGCAACTTGCTGTTTGGAAAACTCGAGTCTTGCTCTGCTTTGACTGTGAGAGGAGGTGGGATTGATTTGGAATCAACGCTCAAGTTCCAAGGTGGAAGCGACACATGGATGGTGAAATGTGTTTGCAGAGCTAGAGATGACGATGGGGAGAGGATGATTTCGTGTGATGTCTGTGAGGTTTGGCAGCACACAAGATGCTGTGGAATTGATGATTCAGATACTTTGCCTCCACTTTATGTTTGTTCGAGTTGTTGTGATGAATTTGCAGAGCAGCAGAAGAGAGTTTTGCAGCCCAAGTACGAGTTTCAGAATCCTGGTCAGATGTTGATGATTGGAGCAGCGGATGATTACTTCGCCGAAGAAGATGAGGGATGTCTTGGAATGATGATGTTTCCTTCAGAAAGTTTCGTTAGTGAACAGTTCATTTTGTAGACCATTTTTTTGGAGTCAAACCAAACACTGATGATTTTTTGTTTGTAGATAAATCATTCTTTTGTAATGAACCCAAAAGGGGGAAAAAACCTGTATATACATTTTTTGTGTTAACGAAGTAAAATGCATTTGTTACCATTTGGTCTCTGGTTTTACTATACTTGTTTAGACTTCTTCCAATCCAACCGGAGTTCGGATTGCTTGCATATCAAGGTAAAAAAAAAAATTTCCAACTGATTGATGTAGCATACTATATATGTATAAGCTACAGATGGGTTACCATCACTACCATGTCATGCCTCTATTCCTAAATCAGGTTAGTGATTAAGAACCCGAAAATGTAGCTCACTACCGCAAAGAAACTATCAAAATGGACCAACCCCTCATAGACAAGCATCCATGCCTACTCCACAATCATTTTGTAATGAACCTTAAATCAATAAACTGAATTAAAATTCCCTCCGAAGGGGAAACAAAACCGACCTGGAACTTGAACTCTTGTTTTTTTGAATCAAAATTGTCTATGATTTAGAAAACAAATGTTGTTTCCACTTATTAACAAATAAAAGTGAATTAAGAAGGCTTCTTTAAATGCATAAATTCAATTGAAGAATCAGAAACATCAACAAATCCATTCGTCTTCATATGTCTATTCATCATCTTCAACAACTCTGTAACTTTCTCCTTCGTCCCTTCTCCACATCCAACTTGTAACATCACAACAAGCTTCTTAAACGCACCTAATCGCAACGCTTCTTCAACCTCAGTTCCATCTCCCGTTTTGCAAATCTTCCACATCACAGAAACCAAACTCTTCTTCGCAAACTCTGAAATCTTCAGAATCTTCTTCACCAGAATCGGCATCACTAGCTCGTTTCCTCTCACTATCGTCCTCCCTTCGTTACTTTCACAAATCGCGTCTAGAACCAGTAACGCTTTCTCGCAAACGCTATTCTCTGAGTCAACAAGCATCTCCACCGTTGAATTAACCAGACCTAGTTCCATGAATCTCGAGGTAGTCTCTGGCTTAGCAGAGATCATGTAGAAGATCGAAGTCAGGGACGACGAATCGCGAATCGATTTCACCAGCGCGTCGAAGACGCCGTTAATCGTAGCTAACTTGTCAACGTTTGCTTCGTCAAGAGATAAAAGCTCCTTGACCAAAAACGCGGCGTTTTGATCACCGCTTTTCAGAAACCCCACTATACGCGTAAATGACGTCGTGGAAGTTAGATTCGCTTGACCTTCCGACCCAATCGGAAACATCCACGTCAGCAAAAGCAAAACATCCTCCAACAACTCCGACGCGTTTGCGTTTTCAGAAAACGCGTTGAAACAAACGCAAAGAACCAATCCGACGCCGTTCGCTTTAAAACATTTCGTGTTCCTCTCACTCTCTTGCACTAACCTCTTCATTTTCTCGACCATCTCCACACACACCACGTGATCTCCACGCCGCGTCGCAGACAATAGCTTCCCGCAAATCTCGATCGCTTGATGACTTGAAATGGGAACACGTGGTGTCGAAACACGATCTAACGATGATCCTTTAGCGACGCACCATTCTTGGATCATCCTCCGAATCGCGTGGTTCGGTGTCTGTTCCAAAGTGGCTAGAACCGTGTTAGTCACCGGACACGTTTGGTTACCTGACTCAAACCATTTCTCGATGTTTTCGCGGTCGTAGGTAATCCCCGAGGCGATAATCACCGGGTCTTTCATTAAATCGTACGATATCGGACACTGAAACTGCGACGGAATCACGATTTCTTCCTCCTCCTCCGAGGAACTGATCGCCGGAGTTAGTATGTCCTTCTTGGCTCCTCCTCGCCGTCTCATTCTCAACGAAAGTCCCATAACAAGAGGAGGTTAAGAAAAAATAAATAAACTTTCTTTGACTGTCTCATACTAATGAAGGAGACAAGTTGGGAAGAGTTTATATATGTTTTGTAATGTGATGATAATGGTTGGTCATAGGTTTCTGGAAACGCGAGTGGGTCAAAGTGAATGAAGAAGGTTTTTATGTCATATGATTTGATTATTCGCTAGCTGTTAGGAATCGGAAAAATTGACCGTTGAATGTTTGAAAATCTTGAATGATAAATTGACAACTAATGCGGAAAGAAGAAAAATATTTAAGTTCGAGATTTAACTTATTATTTGGGGTTAGGTTTGGGTTTTCTATTTCTTTAAAGGTGTGAAATTACATACATACTAATATTCAGAGCAGTATATAGTCTGTTTTAGTACTTTTTGCCAAAATATGTTTCACTAAGTTCTTTGCTTTAGATCTGAACTGATGACAAAAAAAAAACAAAACAGATCTGAACTTAAAAGAAAAGTTTTACACTAACGAGTTTAAGCAAAAACTTACATACTAATATTCAGAGAAAATATTCTAAAATATAAATAAACAAATATATGTGTATATTAATTCTATAACTATAAATTTAAGGAAGGTTTTTATGTGTTTTAAACCCTTAATTTTTCACAAAACAATTATTACTTTTAATAATTTTAGCATGCAATAAAATATCTGATTAAAAATTCAAAATTTATCAGACATCTGCTGATTAAATATATGGGTTTATATATATGGGTAATTCTCTTAAAAAGATTTTTTATCACAAAAACCTCAAAAGAAAAAAATTACCAAAATAGATTTTATTAAAGAAAGAAGAGACTCTTATACCATAGATATATAAATACAAATAAATAATACATAAAATTTAAAATAAATAAAATAAAAATTGTATAGTTTCGAATTATATGTTTTCAATTTCAAACTTTCAAATTAAAAAAAAATTTGAAATTTTTTTAAAATGTTTTTTTTATTTTTTCAAAAAAAAATTGAAAATTGAAAATGCTTTTTGAAGCTATATTTAAAATTTTTATTTTTAAAATTTTAATATTTATTGTTAAAAATTTTAAACCTCAATCTTCAGACCATATTCTTTAACTCTAAACCTTAAATCTAGATTGATTAATCTTAAGGGTATAAATGTATATTTACCAAGATAAAAATGATGTTTTAAACATTTTTTTAACACTAAGTGTGTATTTATCTCTTTGATGAAACATTTTGGTTAGAGGTATATTTGTGACAAAAACATTTTTAGAACTATCTTAGAATTTTTCTCTATATGTATTATTAAAATGCAAATATTACATATACCTAAGAATTAAAATGATATATTTTTTTTGAGGGAATTTCATGTTTACCACTTTCTTGGTACCATTATTCATCTTTACCACCACTAAATGAATATTTTCAAAAATACATTTTTTCATTAAGTGTAAAAAGACTTTTATACCATTTTTCTATATACATATATATAATAAATAATTATTTAAAAATAAAAAATAAAAATAAATAAAAATAATAATTTCTTTTTTTTGTGTTTTCGAATTATACTTTTTCAAATTCGAAATTTTTTATAACTCTTTTTTGAATTTTTTTCAAATTGTTTTTTCAAAATTTCTTTTGAAAGTCGAAAATTATGTTTGAAACTATTTTTAATTTTTTTTATATATTTTTAAGTATTTATTTATATATTTATTAGAATCATAAATTTCACATTCCAAAAATCCTACTCACCCCTCAACTCTAAACCCTAAGTTTAGATTAGTTAACTATAGAGTTATAAATGTTTTTTACTCTTCGTTAAAAGTGAAGGTAAAATTGGTTAGTGTAAACAATTAAACATGAAAAAATAATACTATAAATATAGTATTTTTGGCAATTTTCCTATTTTCTTTGCGTAACTTTACATGCAGTAGTTTTTCTTTAACACAACATGCAATAGTATAATTTTTGTTTTTTAGTAAATAAGTGAGAAATGTTATAAATCAATTGGTGGATGTCCATAACCGGCCCATACACTTAGAGAGAGAGACGGCCCAACCCTAGAGGGAGAGAGGCGGCCGCGAGACTTGCAGAGGAGAGAGAGGCGGATACAACTTGTTTATTTCCTAATTCATTTATGTTTATGATTTGTAATCTTTCCTATTATTTTATTTCCATTTATCTCTCTTGTAACCCCTATATAAAGGGAACACTTATTCATCAATACTATACAGAAACTTACAGTTCTAAATCTTTAAGTTTCGTTATCAGCATGAAACTCTAAATCCCTAAGCTAATACCCAAATCAAAAAACCCTAAAACCCTAACCCTAGCCCTAAATCCCCGATCATGTCTCTTGTTCCCGCATCTGTTCCAGCTCGCTTCCCCGATCAGCTTCAACCCAAGACGTTTCTGATCCTAGCTCAGACGTTCGCGACCCGAGAGCAGCTCCAGCACGTGACCTCTTCCTCGTTCGCGACAGCATCAGACAGCTCGCGTCCCGTTCGTGTCCAGCTCGCGGCTCAACTCCTTTGGTGGTCCGATTCAACAATCATCTAAGGTTAAAAGGTAATTCAAAACCTAAGAACCCATAATCGAACATGGATTGATTGGTAAAGAATGAAACCCTAAAACCCTAATCTTTATGAATCAAAACCATAGGGTAATAGATCAAAAATCCTAATTGAGTAAATCGAAGCTCTAAAAGTTCGATACCCCAAACCCTAAATCATGTTCCTACATGATTAAAACCCCAAATCGGTTTTTATAAGTTAAAATCCGATAAACCCTAACCCTATATCTATAAACCCTAAATAATATAAGTATCAGAATTAATTATACTATAATTATCAAATCACATATTAAAACCCTAATCGAATA
>NC_027749.1:15097725-15098237 GCF_000695525.1 Brassica oleracea var. oleracea | reverse complement strand
TCTTGTCTCTTGCTCGCTGAGCAAAACAATGAATTACTAATGAAAAACAGTCAGATGAGACCACTTGGATCAGCTCCACTACCTGATGCACACACTACAGAGGACAATAAAGAGTCCTACCACGTCCAAGGAAACGGCCAGCATGGCCGTGGTCGAGACAAATCGAACGGACGTGGCCGCGGTCGAAGATCCTTTGGCCACGGGCGAGGAAATGGTCGAGACCATGGACGGGACCATGGCTCATTTGGACGAGGTCATGGTCGTGGCCGTGGATCTTCTTTCAAACCCCAACACTCGACCAAATCAGAGAAATACGTGTGCCATAGATGAGAAATGAGCAATCATAGGGCTAAGACTTGTAGGACTCCCAAGTTTCTGGTTGACCTCTATCAAGAGAGCTTGAAAGAGAAGAATCCTGAAGCCCATATGACTTACCAAGATGATGAAAACGACTTCAATCATGAGAAGGACGATCTTATGGATTATGAAACTTCAGATTGTCTAAAAAAAAA
>NC_027749.1:15097064-15097624 GCF_000695525.1 Brassica oleracea var. oleracea | reverse complement strand
TGATTTTTGAAAACGCCAATATGATTTGCGGGTATGGTACACATTAAGGGCTATGGCCAGATATGTATAAGGGCAAGCATTTAGATTCTTTATATTCACCCAGACAAACCCATTGAGATTATATAGAGATATAAGAATGAATGGTTTCCATATTGAAACAATGGGAACAATGGGCGAAGGAAACAAAGAGTTCCTTTAGATATATGTATAAAATCGCCCAAGGCCATAATGAGTCCTAAAAAAAAAAACTATACATGCATTCTCTATTGTTCTAGACTATGCCAAGATCAGTATGATAGAGGCAATAGTCATGGTAACCAGAATGGTTTACCCATGAAATTATACACTTTATGGTATGACCGGATTGGCCATCCTGATCCAAAACATGATGCGAAATTGATATTGGAAAGGGGACAAAGAGTTATCCCATAGAATCCCACGTGTGTAGCATGAACACAAGGGAAACTCATTAGGCCATGATGTCCCAAAGCACTTAAAAATTATAGTATGTCCATGAGGGGGCAGTGAAGACAAATCCGCACATGTCCATACTATATATA
>NC_027749.1:15095403-15095795 GCF_000695525.1 Brassica oleracea var. oleracea | reverse complement strand
CACTCGTAGAACAGATTGAATGGAAACGTGGGGTTAAATAGTTTAAAAAAATCTTGTAGTTGAGGAAGTGGAAAAGTATCTAGTAAAATATAAAAAAAAATTCATGTCCGAGTTCCCTCCGAAGTCACCCTTATATAGAAACGACAAGTTTCTTGAGCAAGGTCAGCGCTCCTCGGGAAAACAAAATTTTGTTTGGGATTACAACTTGAGTACATAAATAATGGGATCCTTGTGCATCAGATGGCATACACTAAAAAGGTACTCAAGAGATTCAATATGGCAGATTGCCATTCTCTAACCAGTCCCATGGCCGTGAGGTCTCTCGGCCTGGACACTGGCCCATTCCGTCCCAAGATGGACGATGAAGATGACCTAGGTCCCGAAATGCCATA
>NC_027749.1:15089686-15094656 GCF_000695525.1 Brassica oleracea var. oleracea | reverse complement strand
TTTTTCTGATAAGGTTTTAATGAGGCAACATTAAGCGTATTACAATCTGTGTATGGTTATGGCATCCAAGGGGGAGTGTTATAAATCAATAGGTGAATGTCCATAACCGGCCTATACACTTAGAGAGAAAGACGGCCCAACCCTAGAGAGAGAGAGGCGGCCGCGAGACTTGGAGAGGAGAGAGAGGCGGCCACAACTTGCATATTTCCTAATTCGTTTATGTTTATGATTTGTAATCTTTCCTATTATTGTATTTCCATTTATTTCTCTTGTAACCCCTATATAAAAGGAACACTTATTCATTTATAATATATAGAAACTTACGGTTCTAAATTGTTAAGTTTACAACAAGAAATTAATATTTAAATGTTGAATAATGTGAAATCGGCTAGTGATTGACTAAGTCAGTCAATGGTCGGTGCATGAAAACGCTACCATGCGCATACGTTACGTGTTTAACCTGTTTGATTTTTTTCTTGAGAAATCACTCTGTCCATATTCATTTTTTCACACTACTATTCTTTTTTTTTTTAGATCAGAAACACCAAACTCCAACTCCCAATTTGAAATGCCCCATATCTGCCCTTCCAGCAAATTCAGTGTTATATTGTATAGTTTTTGTATTGGTCCTCTTGGATATTACCTTAGCATATGTACGCATGCATATATATATGATTAAGGTTTAGTAAAAATATGGATACTATTAATTTTTTTTTACTATTAATTTTTGGCCTAAAGCACATTAACATAATGTGACCTCGTAATTTAAATAGCAAATGATTTATATAATATAACTTTTTACTTACAACTCAATATATTATATCAATTTACACTTTCACATATTAAGGAGTTTTTCTCAAAGATGAGCAAATATTTTAACAAGAGAATAATACAAAATAAGGTTTGCTTCAAATTTAATATAGTTTTATAATTATGGCAGAAAAAATTGATAATTGTAAAAATGATATGAAGCTATAAAAATCATAAGAAAATGCATATAGACAATATTAAATCTGGTTAAATAGATAAAACATATAAAAGAATAAATTTCTAAATATGAAATAAATCTAAGAAAACATGTAGTTAATTAAATAATACATGATAAATTTGACAGAAAGATGAGGAAAAGAGTACATAGAACTCTGATAATTCCTACACCTATATTTCCTAAACCAGCAAAAAAGAAGTCGTACTTTTCTATTTCACTAATAAAATGAATTAAAAAACCATTACACCATCGAGATATCTTTTAAGTTGTGGCGCTTAGAGCACCTCCAACCATAAAAACCTCTCTTTAAGTTTTTAACAATATAAAATTTTATTGTTTTTCATCAAATTTTTTTAATAATTTTAGTTGAATTAAGCTAAATAATAAAATTTAAACGTTTATAAAAAAAATTGACAAATAATAACTGGACAAGTGGGCTTTGAGCATCTTGGGAGGTTCTCAATGTTTTTTATGCGCTATGTTGTTACCTTCTCTCTTCTTTTCCCAATTCTTTTGTTTTTAATTCGAAAATTGTATTTCATGTCTCCACATTGTGTAATCAAGGAAGGACCCAATAAAAAGAGATATTAAATATTGTTATGAACCAGATCGTGGATGGTTCATAACCAAGAGATTATACCATCGGCGGCCCAAAAAAGAGAGAGTCGGCCAGCTTTTCATTTTCCTTATGTTTTTATGTTTTCGTTTTCCTAGTTGGATTACAATTTGTACTCTTTCTATTTATCTATGACGGTGTAATCTCTTATATAAGGAACTTCTATGTTATGAATAAAGATAAACTTTTCCATTACTTTCACAACACGTTATCAGCACGATTGATCTCTAAAACCCTAAGCTAAAATATCGACCATAAACCCTAAATCTCTCTCCATTGACAAAACCCTAATCTCTATCGATCACCTCTCTTTGATCATGATCCTGATCTCTATTCGACCACTGATCTCAACAAGATCGATCTGTGGACTGATCTCTGCAAGTTTTAGTATGCCTCAACTATTCCAGATTGTACGACCAGCCTGTTCCAGTCCGTGATCAAACTGTTCCAGATCTACGAGTTCATTGACTGCAAGTACCAGCTCGCGTACCAACAATCCCGATCAGCTCAACCTAAGCTAACTCGCGGACTGCAAGGAAACAGTTTGGACCAGTCCGCGTAAGGTTCCAGTTTGTACCAGTCCACGTAAGCTCATTCTCTTGGTGGTCCATTCAACCCATCAAAGGTTTAAGGTATACCTAAACTCTAAGAACCCAGAATCGAATGAAATAATGTTCAAAGTGAAACCCTAAAATCTGTAAACCCTAAATTATGTGTGCATGGATTGTTTTATTTGATTGATTGAATGTTTCTTTGAGGTTTAAATCCGTTATAATCAATTATTCTGAGGTTTAAGATTATTTGCTAGAAGCTGATTGATTAATAAAACTCTAATTTCGAATTGAAACCCTAAACCCTAATTTGCGTATTCCTAAAATCAGATTGTTTGATTCCATCTTGCTAATATCAACATTGAAACTGATAAATATCAGCCTTGAAACTTATTAATAAAATTGATTGAATCAGCCTTGAAACTGATTGTTTTGGTTTTTCATGATTGAAACCCTATTTTTGGATCGAAACCCTAAATTGTGTAATGCTTGAATCCGTTTGATTATTTTTGATTATTGATCCAATTGCTAGTCTTGATAAAACCTAATTGAATCTGATTGTTAGTCTAGCTAAATCTCATACCTGAAACTGATTGATTAATTGCTAAACCTTGATTGAATGTTTAAATATTACCCTTGCACATATAGAATCTGATTGCTAAGATTGAGTGCATCATATCTACTTGGCCGTGTGATCAGTTTGCATCATATATCATCCTGACCTGATTGTTTTAAATTGAGGTTCCATAGTTCCGCTCCTGTACATATAGAATCAGTATGCTAGGTTTGCATTATAACCATATGGCCGCATGAAAACATATAGAAATTGCTTTTTTGGTCGATACCCTTGCTTGATAAATCTGTGTGACTTATTATGCATCATATATCACTTTGGCCGTGTGACCTTATTGCATTATATCACCTTTGGCCGTGTGACTTGTTTACTTATTAGAAATATATTGACTTGATAACATGTTTTGTTTATGGCCGTATGTTAAATATTTTATGAGTTCTAAAATTGATTGATATAAGATTTGAGATGTCGAAAATCAACTTGGATTTTGCTGCCCTAAAAATCTCAGGAGATAATTATTTGAAATGGACACTCGATACTGAGTTTATCCTAAAGTCAAAGGACTTGGTGAATGAATCACAAAAGGCGATAATGCCAAATGAGAAAGATTGATACAGGGTAATATTAATTATTAGCCATCATCTTATTAAAAGTCTCAAAGATCAGTATCTGACTATAGAGAATCCTTTAGAGCTTTGGACAGAGTTAAAAAAAATCGAGATATGATCACCAAAGAATGTTGTTATTACCAAATGCCCTATTTGATTGGAGGAATCCCAGAATCCAGGACTATAAGTCCGTGGATGCGTCTATTGCTAGCTAGGCAAAATAATGGATTACTGATGAGAAACAGTGAATTGAGACCTCCTGGATTAACCCCATTACCTGATACCAATAAGGCAGCAGAAGCAAAAAAAAAAGGTAACTACATCCAGAATGATAGACCACACGGTCATAGCCGTGGAGGGTGGAAAGGACATGGCCATGGCCACTATAACACATTTGGCCGTGGGAATCACTATGGCAGAGGCCGTGGGAATCACTATGGTAGAGGCCGTGGGTATCAACCCAATTTGAGCCATGGTCAAGGCAGTGGCCGTGGTATATCCTTTAAACCACAAATCTCGACCAAATCAGTGTGCGATAGATGTGGAATGGGAAACCATTGGACTAAGATATGAAAGAATGTGAAATAGACGTCCAAAGATTATACATTTACAAAGCTAGCTAATCAAATGCCAGACACATTTGCTGACCCGAAAAAGAATGACTAAGTCATATATAAACCAGCTTGTAAAGCACCAACGAATTAGATGTCCAAGAAGAGACACAGTTAAATTGCTACAGAGTCTAGACAACGTATGAAACGTGGTAGACCAAATAGGTTCCTGAAGATAAGAATCCTCGGAAACAAAAGAAAGGTGCAGAGAATGATAATCAAAATCCAAATCCAATATATGTACTAAAACAGGTATCGCCAGTCTGAAAGAAGACTATGGCTACGCTAATATATTATTGCCTAAGGGTATGCATCTAGAAATCAGTGATGCCTTATATTCACCCAATGCTAAGAGCAAGAGTAGCCTATTGAGTTTTAAAGATATAAGAACAATAATAAAGTACCTTGAGCCAACTATGGGTGATTATATTTGAGGCAAGGTACACTGATTATTTTAAGACCAGGAGGAGAAAAAATAATAAAGCTGGTAAAAGAATGGTAAAAGAAATAGAATGGAATCAACCATCAATGTCTTGGCAAGATCCTCGGACTAAAGAATATGAAATAGACGTCCAAAGATTATACATTTACAAAGCTAGCTAATCCAATGCCAGACACATTTGCTGACCCAAAAAAGAATGACTAAGTAATATATAAACCAGGTTGTAAAGCACCAACGAATTTGATCTCCAAGAAGGGACACAGTCAAATTGCTACAGAGTCTAGACAACGTATGAAACGTGGTAAACCAATAGGTTCCAAAAGATAAGAATCCTCGGAAACAAAAGAAAGGTGCAGAGAATGATAATCAAAATCCAAAACCGAGGTTACTAAGGAAACCATCCCAGACATGGAGATAAGGCCGGCCGGCTCTAAGGTACAGGTACCAAACAATGTAGCTTGGGACGCCAAGCTGCAAAGTATTAAAGGTCCTGATAATAATGAATCTCAATCGATTATATCATGTCTGGAACATAATGGAGCCAATAAGGAATGTCGACATAAGATGATTTATTTGCATA
>NC_027749.1:15061625-15088901 GCF_000695525.1 Brassica oleracea var. oleracea | reverse complement strand
ATTTAGTCCTGAGATGGACGATGCAGAAGTCTTGTTTTAGACACTGATCTGTTTGATCCATAAGAAAGACGATGAAGAAGCCTTTGATTTTGGTTTATTTTATACTAACCAGCCCAAAGAGGGGTTATTTGGTTTTGTTGATTTGTTTTCAGACAGGTTATGTTTTACACATGGTGGTACACGCATATCACAGCAACATCATCCAAGATTTCGTGTGTGTATTTGAGGTCAATGACTCAATATGTTCGATCAGATTGTGGCATGGCCGATGGTAAAGAAGAACCAACTATCATGTTCGAGGACGAAGTATATTCTGCCCAAGATCTTCATCACCCACGGATTGCAGAAAATTGGAGAGGTCCAAGGGACTTTCAGTAATGTCTAAATCAGGGGGAGTAATGTGTGTTGTACTCTTTTTCCTTCACCATGGTTTTGTCTCACTTGGGTTTTCCTTGTAAGGCTTTAATGAAGCAACATTAAAGCACATTACAAACTCTAAATGGTTATGGCATCCAAGAGGAAGTGTTATGAACCAGATTGTGGATGGCTCATAACCAAGAGATTATGATTTGTAATCTTTCCATTTATCTATGACGGGGGTTGGTCTAGTAATTGGTTCGACCATGAACCGGCCACATAGCCGGATTATATTTCAAAGTTATTAAACCAATAAAAACCACTAAAACTATCGAAAATCTATAAACCATCCATATAAACAAGAAACTAATTTATATTTATAATATTTTATGTTCAAAATTGATTTATATTTTAACTATGCATCATGTTTACTAATATTACTTTTATATTTACATACTAAAAAAATATTAAACCATATTATTGAACCATGTTTGACCCGGTCGAACCATATTGAATTGTGACCCAAAATATTTCCGGTTCAGCTTCCGATCCGGTTTTAAAAACACTACTCATAACCAAGAGATTATACCGCCCAAAAAAGAGAGAGTCAGCCAACTTTTTTTTTTCTTATGTTTTTATGTTTTCCTTTTTCTAGTTGGATTACGATTTGTACTCTTTCCATTTATTTATGACGGTGTAATCTCTTATATAAGGAACTCTATGTTATAAATAAAGATAGACTTTTTCATTATTTTCACAACAAATATAATATTTTTAATTCGAAAGACAGGTTAGTTGTGTTTCTACCCTTACTCCATTTAAACATAATATCAGAACATCAGTTTTTATTTATTATTTTTTCTTTTTCTATTTCTCTTTCTCTCCACGGCGACTCTTATTTTCTCTCTTCTCCTCTACTCTTTTTCTTCTTCTGTGCAACATAGTTCTTCATATTCTTCTACTCTTCTTTTCTTTCTTCTTGTGCAATTTCTCTTCTCTTTAGATATTTTTCTTTTCACATCTAAATAATTTGAAGCATCACCCATCGAAGGTGATGGTTTCAGGCATCAATGGCGATCTCTTTCTTCTTTTCGTGCTTCATATATGTTATAAACGGCGACGGCTCAACTTAATCTTACAAGGAATTCTAGGTTTTCATGGATTTAGGGTTTTGTTGTTCTAAATGATTTTTGATTGAGGATTGTTTAAAAGAGTTATGGGTTTTGATATAGAGTTCTGATTGTTGTGTGTTTTTACGATTTTCAGTTGTTAAAGAAGATTCTCGAAGTTTTACAGAGTTAAGGTTTTTCATGTTCTTCATTTTCAAGGAATTTTTGTGTATTTGATTTATTTCATCTATAGATATGAATATAACTAGTATAACTTATTATAATAATTCATTAATTTGGTATAACTAGTACTCTCTTTGTTCCTAAATGTACCACGTTTTAGGTAAAACACGGTTATTAAGAAAATCTATTTTTATCTAAAATATATTATTAAAACTATAAATTAAAAACAACTGAACCAATTACAAAATAGAACTATTAAATTTGATTGGTTACACAGTTTTTAATAAAGTTAAAGTTACCTCGAAATATGAGAACATCTTACATATTAGAACATAAAAATTCTTCTAAACATCCTATTTAGGAAGAAAGGGAGTATAACTTATTATGACTTGGTATACCCAGTATAACTAGTGAAATTTAGTATAATGTGGTATAACTAACTCAATATGTCAGCAGTATAATCAGTATAACTCAGTACAACTAAGTATAACTAACTCAATAGTACCTAGTATAACGAAGTTTAACTCAGTACAACTAGGTAAAAATACGACCAGTTGTACATCAATAATTAAAATTTAAAACATTTGAAAGTCCGAAAAAAATATTCGAAATTTTCGAAATTTTCAAACTTTCGAATTTTTTAAAGTAATTTTTTAAAAACTAGAAAAGGTTAAAATCAGATATTCATATTTCATGAAGGGGCATGGCATAGGCGATTAGAACTCTTTGGTAGATACACCGATGGAAGTGTTCTTAAACTCAATTATTAGGTTGTGGCCTAAAGCTTATGCTTGATGTGCCTTATGGAAAATACAGGTGTTCTTAAACTCAATTATTAGGTTGTGGCCTAAAGCTTATGCTTGATGTGCCTTATGGTAAATACGGGTCTGCTCTTTTGGCACATAAATTAAACTACAACTTGATATGCGTCTTCTCGCGGATGTTTGATTTAACTTGTGTTTAACGTAAACTCATAAATCGTTGGTTTTATGAAAAAATCTCGTGTATATTTTTTTATGTTTTGTAATTTACATATAGAGTAGAATTAATATATTAATATATTATTTTATAATATAGATGTTGATAATAATTTTTTTATTTGTACATAATATTATATTATAAATTTGATAACTTGATGCAATTTGATGTAATATGGAAAATATTATCTCTCTTTAATACATGCGATTTAATAAATATTCGTAAAATATTAATAATGGTCTATATATGAATATCGATTTGGTTAGATAAACTTCAGAATTGTAATTAATTAATTTAAATTTGTTTTAAATGCAATGGCAAAATCTGTAAATAAAAAAAACAAAAGGGAAATACTTAATTTATTGAAATTGCAATGACTAAATGAGTAAATAAAAGGAAGTACTAAAAATAATGTTATCCATGTTTCCAAACAATTCTCATTTATATTATTATACATGTTTCCAAACAGTACCAAAAGATACTTCAGTTTTAATAATATAGATAAAATAATAAAAATTTGTCAAGTTAAATTATATTTTAAAAATAAATAAAAATAAGTAATAATTACCAAAAAAAAAGAACTTTTTTAATATTGTTAATGTTATCAGCAAAACACTAAACCATAAACTCTAAATCTTAAATCCTAAACCCTTGGATAAACTCTAAACCATTCGGTAAATCCGAAACTCTAAATCATAAACATTAAAAACTAAATCTTAGTAATTCTAAATCTAAACAATAAACCCTAAATTTTTGGGTAAACCCTGAACCCTTGGGGTTTAGGATTTACCCAAGGCTTTAGGGTTTATGGTTAAGGATTTAGGGTTTGGTATTTTTAAAATATAGTTTTAATGTTTATGATTTAGAGTTTAAGATTTATCCAAAGGTTTAGGTTTTACCCGAAGGTTTATAATTTATGATTTAGTGTTTTGCTGAAAGGGTTTAACACTATTAAAAAAATTCTTTTTAGGTAATTACTAATATTTTTTATTTATTTTAAAAACATAATATAACTTTGACAAATTATTATTATCTTGTTTAAAAATATATTGAATCTTAAATAAATGAATTTTATTGGTTGGTGAACATGACTTTTTTTTTATTTCTATTAGGACCGTCCTTTTTTTATTTCTATTAGGACCGTCCCACGGTTGTTTTCCGCATGTTGATTCAGACCCACTGGAAATCAAGGGTTTTCGGTTTTGTGTCGCGAGCATGGATATATATATATATATATATATATATATATACATATTCAATTCCGCAGCAGCTCTGAAAAATTTGAGAGATCGTGATAGAAAAGAAAGAAAATCAGATTCATGGAGGAATGAGTAGCAAAGAATAAAAACGAGAGAAGTGAAAAATATACGACAAAAGACGTCAGGACGGAGAAGGTGAAATCGAGAGAGGAGAGACGGAGAATATGGTGTAATGGCCGTGGTGAGAAATGTGGAGGCGTGTCACATGAGGTGGTATGGTCAAAGCGTGACTGTGATGGTTGTATGGTTTTAAAAACTAGAACGGAGCAGATGCAAACACAAAACAGTATTGGAGGAGAGAAGAAAAAGTAGAAGAAAAGTAAAGCAGTGTGGTTTGTCCAAAAAAAAAAAAAACAGTGTGGAAGAGGCAACTTGAAGGCTTGTCGGCGCTTCACAAGGTGATGGTTTGGGAAGCCTAAGGTGCACTGATAGAGTTTAGGTATTGAATCTTCTCCAAATCACTCTCTAAACTCAGGGTCCTAATAATGGTAACGTGCTGCGGTGGCTCTAATAGTAGCAAAAACATATAGATACACGGGTATATATGTACATATTTTTGTTAAGCGTGGCGGTACGGTTCGTCACCACTCCGAGTCTCAATCTCACACACACAACGTTAAATGGAATGAAAAGTAAACAAATCTAACTTTAAAACTGAACTGTTCAAGTTCGTCGGCCTAACTTGATCGAAACTTCCTCAAGACTTGTCTCATCCAAAATCCAAAGCTGGCTTGATAGTAGAAGACGACTCTCTGTATATTCTTTGAGAAAAGGATAAACCGCAAACCCTCTACTTCAACTCAAAGCTTTACTTTACTCTGACAGAGTCCACGTCACCAAGTTTATCATGCACACATAACCACCATCAACACAGGAGTGTAATAAATGTAGTATGAACCTTCGTTCCCTTGAATGGCCATTTTAATGAGTTATCTTCTTGAACAAGAAATCTCTGTAAAACCTGCAATTATAACCCATGAAACAGTATACGTGTAGGCTACTTTAGGAGACACTTACGGTCAGAATAAAGAGAATTGGATCACAACCAAGTAACTTCTAAAAGTATATAATTGCAGAAAATTCATAGGATCAATAGTATTACTCATCGGAGTTATAATCAATCCGACCGTTTCAGTGTTAACAATGACTGGTTAAAAGCTGAAAAATTGTTACAAATTCATCATGCAGTGGATTTTTTTCGTTTTTATTCTCAAAAGTCTTTAGTTGAATCTTGTCGAATCGTGTCTAGAATCATTTCTATTCATGTGAGGGATTGTTAGAACTATTTTTTGAACATCATAAAATGTGTATTCATATGTCAAAAATGAAGTTTTATTTGAATGAGAAATGGATGTACAATGTGTGTGATTTGAGAAACTTTTATAAAGTAGCAAATACACACATTGAATATTTGAACTTGGATTTGGGTTTTTTGATTTGTTAGTTGGACTTCATGTTCATTAACTTAATCTTATAAACCAAACATATGTTGATCTTTTATATTGATAAAATATAAAAAAGAAATTCATTTTAAAGTATATTATTACTTTGAATTGGTCAAACAATAATAATTTTACTATTTAATTTTTTGGTCAAAATGTGAAATAAATTCACATAATAATTGATAAGAATTAAAGACTTTATTAGTGCATCATGGAAGTTTCATTTTTTTGTGTTGAAAAATGAAACTTGTGATTCTTATTATTTTTCTATAAAAGAGCTTGCTAGCATTACAGAAAATAGACACATCAACACCAAAAGGAAAGTCACATTCTCTTACTTTGAATAGTCATGTTAGTACAAAACAAAGTTAGGTTCGACAGATTCTGTTTTTCGGTGATGGTAAGCAGAAACATATGCAGTTGTATTTTGGAAATCTGAGCGCTATGAAACCGTCACACTACTACGTGGCGTTTAAAGATTTAAGGAAAGAGATTAACCCTCTCGACTCTGTAATTCTTCTTTATCAGTTTATTTCGGTATTGTAATTTTTATTTATTTTCTTATTATTTTTACAAATATCAGTTATTCTCAATATAGTAAAACAAAGTTTCTATGATTATAATCCAGGAAACAGTATATGTGTAGGCTACTTTAGGAGACACTTAGGTGAGAATAAAGGGAATTGGATCACGACCAAGTAACTTTTGGAAGTATATAACTGCAAAAAATTCATAGGATCAATAGTATTACTCATCGGAGTTATAATCGATTCGCAAACCACCTTCGAAGTTGGCCCAAAATCATCCAAATCTACAGAAACTGGGAAAAATTGTTCTGCTGCAGCTTTTTCAAGAGATTATTTGCCAAGGTAAATGAATTCTTATCAAGTTGAAATTTGGTAGTGATAATGATGAAATACTATACTTCGTAATAACGGTGGGATTGTGAAGTGAACGGTGGGATTGGTAGTTATATCTTTTTCAACCTGTTTGATGCAGCAAAAGCAGTGTGATATGTTCGACGATTTGTATAGTTTGGTTGGGAAAATGAGCTCGGACTGGGCTCAGGTTTAGCAGGAACATTCTGGACTCGCGTATATGTGTTTTAGTAGAAGGAGAGTCGGTTTTGAGTTTGAGAGCATGGAACAACGAGCTATTAAAGTTGAAACAATAAATCTGTCCAAAGAAAGAGAGGAGAAAATCATGTTTTGTCTGATCATCAAGTGGCTAAGGCGAGGGATTTGTGGAAGCATAATTCATATTTTTCTATTATATTACTTGAATTGTGATATGTATGCTTAGATTATGAATTATATGGTAAATTGCATCAAATAATGATTAACTAGGTGTTTTGTCTGTATCCAAACGTAAAAAAGCTATAGTTACTTATTAATATATGCACTATAATTTAAAGACTATTATGATAAGTTTAAACCAAACATCAAATTAGTTATATATAACAAAGTTTTTCATCAAAATATATTCTTGTTATTACTTTAGGAGACACTTAGGTGAGAATAATGGTGAAACAATTCATGTATTATAAATATTTTGAAAAATCTCTTTATACATTATTTTCACTAATGATTAATAAATATTACATTCATTCAAAATTTTACATTCATTCAAAATATTTTGAAAAATCTCTTTATACATTACATTCATTCAAAATTTTACATATTAATATTTGATTATGCATCTTTCAGGTTTTTTAAAAACATTTAAAAATTTTTAATTGAAAACACATTCGGGATAACAACATATATATATTATCCTTTTACTTTTTAAAAATAAGTTTTCTTTTTAAATTTCATTATATTAATTTATAAGTAGTTATATAATATAATAAGTAAATTTGATTTTTTATTAATGGTAATCGTATGTTGTTTGTGGAATCTTTTGATGGCTACATGATAGGATCACAGAAGAAAGTTTGGCATTATTAGGTCTAGGCATTATCACGAGAATTGAGAGTAGTAGATCATCTTTTGATTCTTGAATAAATTTATTGGCTTGTGTCTCATATGCATGATATTTATTTGTTTTAATTTTTTATTATAAATATTTATAACTATATGTATAACTATAATATATATATATATATATATATTATTTATTTATTTATTAAGGGTAACAATGACATTAACCAGACTAACTTTTAACGTAAACCTCTAATGAGAAAAATCACTTCGAATAATAATAATATAGATTGTTTTTTTTTGTCATCTATGATTTTCATTTAACTTAAACTGAAGTTCTTACAATACAAGCTCACAGCTTCCTCCCACATTAAACAAAAAACTATATTAAACAACAACAACAATAAGACTTCCTTCCTCCTTGTGCTCCAACAACTAGACTTCTCAAAAAACTACAACATCCTCGCATCAAGTCTCCAACAACAAAGAAGAGGGTTAGGTTTTCTCACCATCAAAGAGATCACTTAACCAACTTGGTCCTTCATAAGCTACATATAACTGCAAACTATTAGAAGTAGTGACACTTTGGGCAATGAGAAACGCCCCTCTATTTGTTATCTTCTCCTCTTTAACCATTCGCCACCATTCTATCTTGGCCAAATACCTTAAAATTTCAGAGCTCACGAATCTGAAAGAAGGCCATGCCTTTGGTCTCAGTACCATACCTACTAGATCTTCATCCTGAAACGCAAAGATCACTCTGTTTCTTCTGTGTTGTTCCATGCTCTGAATTACCCACACAGCTGCTGCCAATTTGAAATCCTTTTCCTCCGCAAAGCCCAGAAAAGCGCGCCAGGCATGTATTAATGTTTCACCATTATGGTCCCTTAGAACCCAAGACACCCCCCCCCCCCATCTTTTTTCCTCTGGAGAAGCTCAAACCGATATTGCACTTGATCAATGTCGCCGGTGGTTTCACCCATTTATTGGCTAGTTTTGCTTGCTCTCTACGATTCTCCAGCTCACTCTCCTTCTCTTGTTGATCTGCCAGAAACCACAACTCTGTTTCTTCTTGAATCTTCACAATAATTTCTGTTGGAAATAAGACTTTGCCATCAAACATTAAGCAATTCCTGTTTTTCCATAAGAACCAAACAATCCAAGGAAAACTTCTTATGATCTCTTTTGGGACAGTTGCATTTTTCAGTAGGGAGAGCAAGTAGTAATAGTTTGAGAACAGGGACGTCTCACTAAAACCACCCTCCGGGACTGGGATGTTTGAGAGAGCCCAGACTTGTCTCGCCACAGTGCAAGAGAACAAGAGATGATTTGGCGATTCTCCTTGATAGCTAACAAACAGGATCAAGTTTTATACCTCTGTGCTGAAGAAGTTCTCCAGTAGGTATAGCGTTACTCAAAGCTCTCCACATGAAAGCCCTGATCTTGGGCGCTGTCTCCACCTTCCACACTGATTCCTTAAGGGCATTAAGAGATGGCAGGGCATTCACAATCACCTTTTCCTCCGTGATGTTCAGCTTGTCAAATAACCAGTAACCCGATCTTACCGAGTAAGAGCCATTCTTGTTATGAACCCAAGCCCAATAATCATCTTCTTCCATCACTAGTTTCATTTTTAGGATTCGTTGGATGTCTTCCTCAAAGAACAGCTCCTTCAGTTTATCAATCTGCCATGTTCTTGAGACCAGCTCGAGGAGGTCACAGACTTTAAGTTCGAGGTCCACCATAATCTTCTTCATCAAAGGCATTCTCATCACCCCATCATTAATCCATGTTTCAGACCAGACCGAAATCGATTTCCCATTGCCCACTTGCTTCCTGATACCTTTTAGTAACAACTCCCTTCCGAAAAGAATGCTTCTCCAAGCGTATGATGGTCTGTGGCCTTCTTTTGCACTTAGGAATTCAGACTTATCATAATATCTACTTTTCAAAACGCGTGCAAACAGGGATGATGGTTGATCAAGTAGTCTCCACGCTTGTTTAGCCAATAAAGCATGATTGAACCCTTGTATGTCTTTAAAAGCTAGGCCACCTTGCTGCTTAGACAGACACATTCTCTTCCAGCTTATCCAATGTATTTTTCGTTTGTGCTCGAGAGAATTCCACCAAAAATCAGCCATTGCCCTAGTCAGATTCTCACATGACTTTTTAGTTAACTTGAAGCACGACATCGCATAAACCGGCATGACCATGGCGACAGCTTTGATGAGAATTTCCTTTCCACCATGAGAGAGGCATCTGGCGAAATAACCTGAGAATCTGTCTTTCAGTTTGTCATATATGTATGCAAGCATCTCTGTTTTGGAGCCACTGAAACACTCAGGTAAACCTAGATAGGTTCATGTCCCTCCTTCTTGTGTGATACCTGTGATCCTCTTCACAGCCTCCTTGGTTTCATCACAAACTTTTGCTTCAAAAGTAATGGCTGATTTGAGTAAATTCACCTTTTGTCCAGTTGCAATCTCGTAAGCTTCAAGTATCTTCATTAGCACAGTGGACTGCTCTTCAGTGGCTTTGCATACTAGCAAACTGTCATCAGCAAACAACAGGTGGTGAATCATAGGTCCTTCGTCTGAGAACTGAATCCCATGAAGTCTTTCCGTCCTCTCTGCTTCAGCCAGCTTGTGAATCAGACCTTCAGTACACATCACAAAGAGAAAGGGTGATAACGGGTCACCTTGGCGCAATCCTCTTTCCGGCTTGATCTTCCCAAAAGGTTGATTGTTGATAAGGGCAGAGAATGTGACAGAAGTTACACAGAACATCACTTTCTCCACTCAACCCGACTCAAAACCAATAGCCAGCAGAAGTTCCTTCAGATACGCCCACTCAACCCTATCATACGCCTTGGACATATCACTCTTGATTGCCATATAACCCCCAGAAAACTTATCGTTGGTCCGCAAGCTATGTATGACTTCATGGGCAATAAGAATGTTATATGTAATGAGCCTTTCTTCCACGAAGGCAGACTGGGTAGGTGAGACAATGTCTGATAGAATTGGCTTTAGTCTCCACACCAAAATCTTGGATATTATTTTGTATAGCACCGAGAAAAGGCTGATAGGTCTCAAGTCACACATCTCAACAGGATCAATAACCTTAGGCAGAAGGCACAACTGCGTGTAGTTCCAATCAGATGGGAAAATTCCTGAGGTGAAAAAATTATGCACCTCCGAGGTTACTTGCTCTCCAATGACATCCCAATACTTCTGAAAAAACAAACCAGACATCCCATCATGTCATGGTGCACTTGCAGGTTTGATGGCAAACACAGCTTCTTTAACTTCCTCCCTTGATACTTCTCTAGTGATTTGATCATTCATCGATTGCGCGATTCTTGTCCTGAAGCCATGGAAGAAGTCGTCAAAAGTGTCAGGGTTCAAAGACCTGAAGAGTTCCTGAAAATACTGAGAAGCTACTTCTCCTTTAGCTGCCTCAGAGAACTGTGCTCTTCCACTCCTGTCATTTAGCTTGGTTATATGCTTTCGTGCTCTGTTTGCCTTGACCGAAGCATGAAAAAACTTGGTGTTCCTGTCACCCTTAGAACTCCACTTCTCCTTACATCTTTGCCTCCAAAATTTCTCATCTTCTCTATAGGCTTTCACAAGTTCTCTCTTCAGGTAGTCAATCCGCACAGTCGACAGAGCTCTAGAAGATTGTTCTTTCTCCAATTCAATCTGAATCAGAACAATGTTGTCTCGCGAATTTAAAAATCTGGTCTTTTTCCAAGTACTTGGGGCTTTCCTACATCTCTTCAGTCTATCAGAGACTGATGCACCAAAGAAAAGATGATTTGTAAGCCAAGCTTTTTTTATCTCTTCTTTCACCATTGGCTTGTTCAAAAATCTAGCATCAAATCTGAAGCAGCCTCTGAAGGTTTCCGGAGATGACACCAATCTGACCAGTACAGGTCTATGATCTGAGCCTCTTTTATCCAGAAAGGATTGATTAGAGGCTGGAACCATATTGAACCAATTTTTGTTCCCAAACGCCCTGTCCAGCTTATTGTGGATCGAAGGAGTGCCTCTTATTCCCCCCAAGTGAAGCTATCACCGAAACTCTGCAACTCAACAAGCTCACACAGCTCCAGCATATTATTAAAAGGCACAAAAGATTCTTCACTCCTTCTCGGGCCACTCACTTTTTCTCCATTATTTCTGATCTCATTAAAATCACCAAGGATGCACCAAGCTTCTTTTCTGTGAATACCAATCCTTGTGATTCTTTCTCAAATCTTCGGCCTTCCTTCCCTTTCCGGAGCACCATATATACAAGAAACAAAATAATTGTACACCCCCGATCGCACCGCAAAGTCAATAAGGTTCTTGTCAATGAACTTAATATCTACATTCACTGAGTTCTTCCACATCAAAGCAAGTCCTCCACTATAACCTCTCGGAGCAACCGTTACTATTCTGTCATAACCCAGCCAAACACGCAAATATTCCAACACGTCTCTCTGATTTTTAGTCTCCATTAAAAATAGAACATCAGGGAAATGCTCCTTCCGGAGTTCCCTCAGTCTGGGAATCACCAAATCCTGTGCACGGCCCAGGCCTTGGCAATTCCAACTAAGCAACGCCATTTAAATATTGGACGGTCCCTCACTTGGGACCACCTCTGGTTTCTTTAACCAAGCAGAATGTTGAGATGTCTCCACATCATCCTTTGCCTTCCTCTTTCCATCACCAGCTTTTTCCTCCATCACTTGCTTCCCTTCCACTTTGGAAGCATTCTTTTTGTTCTTTGCTTGCACCTTTCTCTTGTAAGTTCCAGGTCTCTTCCTCGGTGTGGAGCTTTTCATTTTGGTCCCGGAAGAGCTTATGTCAGAGACACAAAGCCCATAACCCGTAAAACCTCCATGAAAAACAAATTCAGTTGAACCCGAGACTTAAAAATTCCTTGGATCATAAGCCAATGAGAACTCCTTGGGTAGAGAGCAAGTAGACATCTCCGCTTGGATCGCTCCAGCCATGAGCTTTCCTCCTAGCCTAGCCTTGACTGATCGACCTTCCTGTTCTTGGTGTTAGAAGTCAAAAACCTAACCTTTTTGTTTATCCAGCTTGGTAGTGACGATATGAGCTGGTTCTAGTCTCAGAAACGTCTTCTGGCCCAGTGGATCATTCTCCAAATCCATCAAAGATCTCTTGATTCTTTCCTTGCGAGCTACCTTCTCAGGACCCTCTACCACTGTAAGATACTGCCTCATCCCTTCAAGAATTTCGGGGGCAATTTTCTCTCTACTAGTACCTAGCAAAGTTCCCACCTGTGACTCTGCTACCACTCCAAATAGCGGGTCATCCTCAAGAATCTTTTTCTCAGCCCTTTTCATATCCCCTGTCGACACTACAGCCGCCTCTGCCTTCTTCGCGTTCTGCATTCTCAGGATAGGACACACTTCACGCTCGTGCGTTAGCCTTTGCAGGGATAACAACGCTTCTGAATCCTTTCATAATCATAGAGTGTGTTCACCGAACCACCACCCGGCAAGTTGACTGTTTTCGACCGTCGAAGTGCTTTGGCTATGTCGAAAAGAACCTGGACTCTGACATAATCATTAATCTGCGGTTTGTCTAGGTCAAAAGCTACCACAATCACCTGACCTGCAAACTCTCCCAGCGCCATTAGAGCTTTCATTGTGTAGTGGTTGACGGGTACATTGCGCATCTGGACCCAGAGCGTGAGTTATTGTAGATAAGTCGGTGGTTGATTCTCGACCCATCTCTCCACTGCGATCGACCAGTACTCAAAGGTATGAGCACCTCGATTCAGGATCTCCTCCAGATCTTGTTCATATTTAAAAATGAACTGAAATCTCTCTTTCGAGAGAGCAACTCCTCTTACTATGTCATAGAGCTGCCACTTCCTCGGCATCTCACGGATTAGGTCTGCCATTTTTTTGGTATTGGGGGTTGAGTAGACGACCGGCGAGGCTGAGCTCGTTACGCTTTGTTGACCGAAACTCAGGTAGATCCGGAAGGTTGTACGGTTCATCATCTTCTTCTTCCAGAGTCATCTCCAACAAAGCTTTGTCAAGACTTGAAGACATCGTGAGATTTTGAAACCCTAGTTTTTTACCCAGAAGTTTAAAGTCAAACAGTGTTTTAGTGAAAAACGAGGGTGAAGGATAAGATTTTCAGTGAAAATGTAACAAAAGTCAATAAACCGGTAGAATTCTTTAATGATCACATTTTTTTAGCCAAAAGCTCTTCTTAGTTTTAAAAGGGTACTAAAATCAATTAGAGAGAAAATAGCCCAAAAGAGGGAGCCAAAAAGAGACAGGATATATAGATTGTTAAGACTAATGATTTAGCTTAAAGTAATTAAAAATATAACAAATAAGCAAAACTATTAATTAAATTATTGAAAACATGACAAATAATCAAAATTTCCTAAAATCATGGACAACGTCACATACAAGCAAAAACACTTCTTAAATAATAGTATAATAATAATAATAATAATTAAAATTATTGTGAACATGTAAGATATGATGATGATATAATAAGGTACAATATGTACGATATGATATGATGATGTTATGATATTGTACGAAATTTACGATATAAAAATGAACATACATAAAATCAGTTGCAAAAAAAAAAAAAAAATGAACATACATGATGCAAGAGAGGAAAATTCGAGCTATGGAACGTTGTTTTCCCTCGAAAACTGGACTGTGATGGACAAACGGATTACATGGAAGTTATGAACGGCTGACAAGTTCAGTATGCGAGTGTCAGCTACGGCTGCTTCCACGCATGAGAATCTTATGGCTATCACAAAGATAGTGTCATCACGAGGTTGACTAAATCTAATGGTGTATGATTGTATTGCTTAGCGGTCAAGAAGAATGATATGTTTGGAAAGTACATCATGCTATATAATTGCTAGTGTCTAAATTTATATGTTATGATGATCGTTTTATAATACTCCTTCTGTTCCTAAAAAATCCATATTTTAGAATTTTCACACTTTTTAATAAAACATATTAAAACATAGCTATAAATGCATAGTTTTTTGTAATTTTATATTTTTAAACCAATAAAATTTTTAAAAATACAATGAAGGTTCTTGAATTTCATAATTTCTCATTATTAGTTGACAAAAATTACATTGAAAATATAAAATATGTATCTTTTTGAAACAAAAATTTTCTCTAGAATATGGATCTTTTAGGAACGGAGGGAATATTGAAAATATGTAATATGTTTTGATGGGTTTTTCACTGATTAATTCATTTCTCACTCCATAACTGTACTTTTCACTATGTACAGATGCACTTAAAGTTTACAGCTCAAGACTCAGAGCTCGAAGCGACGGTTATGTGTGTTATACTAACCCCAAATTATGTTCTTACACCAATTAAATTAGGTGCTTTACTGTATAGACTATAATCTTGGATATTACCTGGGCATATTTTTATAATATACTAGGGTCGATCCGCTCTACGGGCGGGATTATAAATAAAAAATAATTAGAATAGCTAGAGTAAATTTATATTATAAAACTTGATATATAAGTGACAATTAGTCAAATGCTTTGTTGGGTTAAAACTATACTAAATATGGAATGTTTATTACATAATATCATATGACACTATACGGAATGAGCCAACAGAATATCTCAAACCATTTTAGGATTTATGTTTGTGGCAACAATTACTTTATGATATGGAAAATGCTTTGCTGCCGCAGTCGAATGTTTATGTTTATGTAAACAATATAAACATAATATCATCTATAAGTGTTGTATTTTAATGTTGATATACCTCCATTTTTAATATGGGATGTTTTATATGATTTTTTCTAAATTATTTTATCTAATTGTGTAAAGTTACTGTAAGTAATTTCATTTTCCAAATTTACATGTTTGTAAATATATATTTATGTTAGTGAAAACACACAAAATCTTTATTTTTGGAAAAAAATATTCATGATACATTTCTTACTTTTAAAAACATTTATGTAGTTTTATATAAAAATATTTCAATTAATAAATGTGAGTGGAAATATAAATAGAATGGTGTCCAAGAAAAAGCTCCAACATCTCATTTAAACTCCGACTGTGTATATAATACCTTTGTAATATTATAATACCATATAATAGATGGGGTTCACTATTATGTTATTTTTTTTTACTTTCAGGTTTAGGATATCTGAGAACGTCATTATATATGTTGGTTCCTATGCTTTCTCTAAACAATATTATATTGTGTTTTGTTCCTTGTATAAGGAGGACGCATCATCTGATATAACAAAACTCATGATTTGTTCTTGTTTCCTTCAAAGCTCATATTGGAGCAATCATAAGATTCTTAGTTTATTAATAAGTTTTTTTTAATTAATTAGAGAAATTCAAATTTTAACAATCAATGAGATAATTAATATTTGAAAAACTTTAATGTATAAATACTCTTTAGTTTCGACTTTCGAATTAGATTATTTTGGTTAAATGGATATTGATTTGTATTGTGTATTCCTACCAAAAGGTATTTTTGTAGTTGAAAACATATTTCTCTCTTGTGGTCCCTAAACTTCCGTATAATCTTAATTTCATCCTGCGGAACTAAAGATTGTCAGATCGACACCCAGAATTTAAAACTGTAATCTACCCGTAAAGCTTTAAAAACGACGATGTTTAAGAGTCTCCAAACCAATGTTACGGAGAAAACAGAGTACTTCAAAACTTCAAGGTTTCTACTTTCTAGGGCATTCCAGATACTTTTACACTCTCACAAAGCAACAAACTATAACAGAGAGAGAGAGAGAGAGAGCTTCGATCTTTAGTACGGGAAGAACTAAGCTTATAGATCGCAGTCGGAGAAGATGCAGCTGTACAGTATCCAATCGATGCTCAAGGAAGGCTACAGACACCTCTCTGGCCTAGAGAAAGCCGTCATCAAAAACATCAAAGCTTGCAAGGAGCTCTCCACCATCACCCGCACTTCTCTCTGCCCCAATGGTTCGTTAATCGCTTCCTTGATTCATTTTTATCGGGATCCGCGAGTATGTTTCTCCGATATAATTAGAATCTATAATGCTTGATCTGCTTACGGTTTAGTGAGTAATGTAAATCTGATAGGCCCTTTCTTGTTTGTTAGGATTGAACAAAATGGTTATAAACCATTCAGATAAGCTCTTTGTAACCAACGACGCTGCGACCATTGTGAATGAGCTCGAGATTCAGCACCCTGCTGCGAAGATTCTTGTTTTAGCTGCCAAGGCGCAGCAGGAAGAGATCGGAGATGGAGCTAACCTCACCATCTCTTTTGCGGGAGAGCTTTTACAGAATGCGGACTGCAGAGGAGCTTGTCAGGATGGGGTTGCATCCGAGTGAGATCATTAGTGGATATAACAAAGCAATCATTAAGGTTTGTTGAGTTTGTGACTTACCTGAATCACTATTGGTGGTTTTGTTTTGGCTTAAGGAGTGTATGAATGCAGGTTGTTGAGGTTCTTGAAGAATTGGTTGAGAGTGGTTCTGAGAGGATGGATGTGCGTAGCAAAGGTGAAGTTGTTTCTAGAATGAGAGCTGCTGTTGCTAGCAAGCAGTTTGGTCAAGAGGAGATTATTTGTTCCTTAGTAGCTGATGTGAGTGTTTCTGTTTCATTGTTGGTTGGTTACTCATGTTTATTGGAGGTTTTGCTTTTAGTTGATTAGTTTACTTGTTCTTGTTTTTTTTTATTCAGGCATGTATTCAAGTATGCCCAAAGAATCCAACCAATTTTAATGTGGATAACGTCCGTGTTGCCAAGTTTCTTGCAGGAGGATTGCACAACTCTTGCATTGTCCGTGGCATGGTCTTGGAAAGCGATGCTGTTGGGAGCATAAAGCGAATGGTAAAAGCAAAGGTGAGATCGTTTTCTTTTGTTTGTACTTTTCTGTCCATGTTTTAGTTGTTTTCATCTAATTTATGCGCTTAGGAATTATAGCTTTATGCTTATTTCGTTCTTGGTTTCGATATCTGAATGTTCACGAACCCTTTTTATACTTTCTTCAGGTTGCTGTATTTGCTGGGGGCGTTGACACTACTGCAACAGAAACAAAAGGAACTGTCTTGATCCATAGTGCCGAGCAGGTTAGTTTCTTAACCGTTTGATTTCAGTGTGATAGGGTCAAAAAGCTGAGGTTTATCTGTATTCTTAAGCATGGTTGTGGGTTTCAACGGACTTGCGTAATGTCTCCAGATTTCTTCGCCGGGATTGAAGATTCAAACAGTGACGCTTAACGTCGATTGAACATCTCGAAGCTCCATTGTTGGCATCTCGAATCTCCATCGTTGCTTCCGTAGATGGAAGAAGAACATGAAAGTCATGAACCCTAGAATTGTGTATCGATTTTGGGAGAAGACGATAATCATCACTCACTATGGGTTTCACGATAAAAATACAAAAGCCCAGAAATTGTTAAGTGTGGCCCAAAGGAATCACGTAAATGAAACGCACAGTATTTAGGAGAAGGACAGGTGTCGCATCCAGGGCGATCGACTTAGTGATGTGGCATCACAGGAGAGAGGCAAACATTTCTTTATATATATAGATAGATTTGAAAAAACTCTACGTTGCCCGTTCATATTAATTCTTATGACGGTTAATTACATCGTTACTCTTAATAAATTAAATATAATTAATAATTGTCATTATTAAAAAATGTTTTATTTTTCTTGGTTATTTATTTAGGTTTCCTTTTTTTTTTTGACAACAAACATTTACAGATTCATGTAGACTCTCTAAACCAAGGTGGTAAATCTGCATCCATGTGCACGACGAAAGACGATTGTTGCCGAGCACTACGTGCCAAGCTATCCGCCCTTTTGTTCTCCGTCCTAGGAACATGAACGATTTCTGAGCTGACAAAACTTTGTCGCATAAGCTTGATATCTTCCAAGTATCTTTCAAATGCTGGTCATTCCTCTGGTTCCGAAACCATCTTCACCAGTTGAGAACAATCCATTGCAAACGTAACCTGAAACTGCCTTAGGTTTCCTTTTCTTTATATTTTTTCAAATAACATATATAATAGTTATAATTTTAAAACGAAAATATAGTTTATATATAATCAGATTCATAAAAGAAAAGTTCACAAAATAATCTTGATTTTAATGCAAAGAAAAAATTTTCCCTTCCAAAATATAATCATAAACAACATAATATATATATATATATATATTTTTTAAGTAATAAGTATGTCATTTTTATCAATATATTTCTCAAATTATTACAAAAAAATAAACTAAGATATATTTAATTCATAAAATTTAATTTGTTTTATTTTAAGTTTTATTTGCTATATATTTTCCAAATAACATACATAAAAAAAACAGTTATAAAATTTTAAAAAAAATTTAATATATAATGTGATTTCATAAAAATCTAAGGTCACAAAAATAATCTTGGTATTAAAATAAAGAAATAATATTCTCTTTTAAAAAAAATTGGTTATGTTTTTTATGTAAATTTGTCCCGATCATCACTTTATTTTTTGTAGTTTTATTTTTTCAAATTAACATATACCAAATTATTTTAAAATGAAAATATACGTACACATCTAAAATTAAGAACTAGACTAATATAATGACTACAATTAATTTAATTTGACTGATTAAATGAAAAATAGTTGTACTTTAATTTGAAGGAATATATATAACAGAAGATACCCCCAAAAGAGTAACTAGACCAATCCAATTTTTTTACTCAAAACCAAAAAATTAACTAAAATAATAATATATTATTATTTATAATAATATATTATTATTTATAATAATATATAAATTATATAACGACTTAACATACCAATAAATAAATAAGAAATTCTCAAATAATATTATGAAGACATTAACCAACTTTTACAATTAAGTTCATATGTATAACTTATATATATATATATATATATATGTATAAGATCTCAAAATATTATTGTTGTTATTTTCATTTATGTGACTTTAAATCAATCAACACTTTAGTTTTTTTTACTATCTGGTACTCAAAATAACATATATTAAATTTTATATATTGTTACTGAATATATTTAAAAATTTAAGACCAGAATCAAACTAAATGAAAAAAACAAAATTAGTCAAATTTTAATCTATAGAAAAAAAATATTATTGTTGAATCGGAAAAGTATATGTTAACCAAAAAATGAGATATTATTTATCAAAATCATATGTCTAAAGAAAATAACATATATTATTTAAAATAAATCATGCTTATAAATTACAATGTAAATTAAAAATAAAATTTTGAAATAAAAATAAAATATTAACAAATTATTTTAATGTATCTATTTTGTAAATATTTATATATGCGAATAATGACGGCAAAATCACCTATTATAACGGTTGTTGTACAAATATGAATGGTTACCATCTAACTCTTTCTGACGCACCATTTAGACTTCCGATCAACGTCATAGCCTGATCATATTTTATGCAAATGGTGTTGTCATTACAGTTATCTTAATAACTGAATAGTTTTTCAAAAATGAAAAAAAAATAGACGACAGTACATGACTCTTTTTATAACAGTTACTAAAAAAAATTAGTATAACAAAGAATATTTCTACCATTACTCTTACATTTCATCTTTCTTTTCTCAAGAACAATCTAAATTTTGCAATGGTCGATAGCGATATAGAAGATTCGTAGGACCTCAAATTTCATTTACCTATTTTTTTATGAATCGACAATGTGAAAGTTTGAAAACGGGTACTTTTGCTTTCTAAATTATAACAGTATTTCCTAACCAAAAATAATAGTATCCTAAAATAATGGAACTATTGCAGTCATAACTCATAACACCAAGACTTATTTTTTAGAATTGGTTGAACTGTCGCCAAACATTGTCATAGTGATTTTCTTATTTAAGATACATTTTGTTAAATGTCCTATTTTCCTTCCAAACATATTTGTTTTGATTCTCAAAGTGTAACCAAAATATTCAAATATTAGCCACAATCTCAAAACTTTTAGCCTAACTTTTACTCTACTATCTACCCTAGATAAAACAAGTATTTTAGTTTGTTCTAGCATTTATGCTATGTTCTAAACATATTATAATTTCTATTCCAACAAAATGTCAGTGCTCCACCTCGATTAAAACGTGTATTCTATTTGTAGTTACTATTTTTCCAAAATCTGAGGAAGGCTAGAAAACAATCGTAACTAAATATATTCAGCGTCATTTTCATAAATTCCTCTGATTTTTTTCTTCACGTTGAAGAGAAAGATGACTGATATTACGAGGAAGAGAAAGCGAAATAGAAACCTGCTGAGAAATAATAAAAAAGACGATTGATGATTACAGAGAGAATGAGAGGAGGAAACAAAGAGGAGAGCACGAGAAGAAGCTCATTAAAATCACCGGTGAGCTTTTGTGATAGGATAAAGGAGAATTAGGGAATTGTAAAATCCGAGTTTTTTTTTTTTTCAACAAATGGCTATTCTATTACTCAAACATGAGGTGGTCTGGATAACCAGACCGGAATAGAACAACCAATAAAACAAAAAAATATGTGAAAAGATCGAGCATTCCTAGCTAAAGAATCAACAATTTCATTCTGCGCTCTTGGCACGTAGGTGACTTGAAATCCGAATAACACATCAGGATGATTTGGATGACTTCCAGCTCCATTGAAAAGTGTGACCATACTTGGGGATCCTTTATCATCGCAATCAAGTCCTTACAATCTGTTCCAAAGATTTAACAGTTTGAATGCTGAAGCATGCATTCCAAAGCCCATTTCAACGCTTCTAGTTCCGAGTGTAATGTTGTCTCCCGCCTTCTTAAGTTCTGTGTCCCCATAAGTTGGATCTTCCCCGTGTTGTCCTTCCAGACCCATCTGATGCCGCTGAATTAATCTGTGGATGTCCATGAACCTTCCACCATACACATATTATCCAAGCTTAAGGCTTGTGTTTCTTCATTAAAAATCCGAGTTTGATTTCCTGGGAATTTAGCTAATACATAATATTTTATTATATAGAGTTTAGTACCTCAAAATTGTGATCTAACCCATGTAAATAAAAATTAAGATTGTGACATGTGTTAAAAGTATTTATAAATATATATAGTTATAATTATTTAACATAATTGATATAAGTTAATAGTTTTCTTTTTTTACAAATCCTTAAGAAAAGAGAATTATAAAACTTATTTGATACTTATTTTCCTTTTTAAAAAATTTTCATGAAGAAAATTATATTAAAAATATTTAATTAAAATAATAGTAATGACATAAATAAAAACAAATTATAAAATAGTAATTTTAAAAATTATTTGATAGTAATACGAAATTTTTATTTGATATTAATTTTGTTTTTCTAAAATTAAAAAAAAAAAGAATAATTGTATAAGTTTAAGTGATAGTAATTTTCCTTTTCCAAAATTATAAACATTAAAAAATGGTAAAAGAGTATTTGATAGTACATTTATTTTTTAAAAATCCTAAAAACAGATTTTAAAAATAAAATTTTCAAAATTTTCCTTTTTTTTTGTCGACAACATTACAGACTCATATTGACTCTGTAAACCACACCGGGAGATATTGATCCATGTGAACAACGAAAGACGTTTGTTTCCTGACACTGCGTGCTAGGTTATCCGCCTTATAATAACCATTTTTTCTTTTTTAATAGTAGTTTTTTTTGTTAAAAATCATAAACAAAAAAATGACAAATATTAACATTTATATAGTGCTAAACTCTCACATACTTATTTAACCAAACACAATAGTAAATACAAGAAATAAATTTTTCTTTCTTAAAACTTCTGTAAACTTTATTTACTATTAATACTGCTATATCTTATGATGCCTATCATAATTGTCATACAATTAAGGTGTCACTATTATACTTATGCTTTTGTACATAGAGACCATTAATTATAATGTCGTAAGGAACGCCTTGACGTCATTAGTTATAATGTAACTTTGTTATAACGTCACTTTATCACGTTAATACATGTTTGTTAGTGATTTGAAAATAAAAATGATTCTTATGATTTTGATATATTAAGAATCAAAGCCGTTGTGTCATTATGATTTAATTAAACGCTTTTCCAATCAAGAAAAATACAAGATAACGTTTAAAAAAACAAAAAAATTAACCCAAATTATTAATTAATTGGTTAACATGAATTATCAAGGAAACAATGAATTCAAGAAATTCATAAACGAATATGAACTATAGGAAGAAATTATATTTTACAACTGTCTTTTGTTTAGGATTATAAAAATGTGTCAATAAGAAAATTTAAGATTATGACATATATTAAAACAATTTTTACAAATATTTATTTATTTAATAATATTTATTTCTTATAAAACTTAAAAAATCTATTTGGAAGAATTTCCCTTCTCTTTTCTACTGTTTTTATTATTTTTTTTCACGGTTCTTCTACGTTAATATAATTTCCATATACATAATATGTCGTGAATGGAGAATAGATAACAGTAAAGGGTGGGTGTTTATTGTTTTTTTTTTTGATAAACCGTGGGTTTCCGGCGATCGTGGTCAACCGACTATTCCCACGAGGCCCACGGCACTCCACGTATTCTTGGGATTTAACCCTAGCCCGGGTGGCCAACGCGTGGGTGTTTATTGTTGACGAGGTAAAACGTGGTAGATTACTTGTTTTAGACTTGAATGTTACTTTTGACGAGTTTAGGACTGGTTTCAGAACACTACTTAACGAACTAACAATAAGGTACCAGATTAAGATTTATACTCGGCGATTTGATCAACATGTAGGATCTCATCCGGTTGTGCTCTATAATGATCCCCAAGTCATGAGTTTTTTTTTTTTTTGAGTTTTTTTTATATATGTATAAGAGATTGCTGTGGTAGTCTGATATAGTATGTGACATTTACAAATCAGATGAGTAGAGTATTATTGGTACAAAAAGCCATCTAATTCAAATACTGAGAAGATGATAGTATTATTTCTGAAATTTTTAACAAATTTGTTGTAAACCAAATTTTGTTGGTATTCTTTTTCATCTGGTTTTTAGTTTCAGTTAATATACATAAATAAACTTTCTATGTCAATACTTATAAGTATAACTAAATACAAGTACTATTTTATGCGAGTTGTGGGATTATATCATTATATGGAAACTGATGTTTTGCGTTACATCTATACTATTAAAAGAGAAGGAGTCCTAAAAAAATCTACCTATGAAAGTTGTTTGGACCCTTCATTAGACTAACCGTTTTTTTATCTTTTCTTCTATTTCTCTAACTATATCATAATAAATGATTTTATTTATCTTTTGATTGTTTACCTTTTAAAACGCCTAATTTAATAGATTCAATATATAATATCAAAGCAAATTAATTGAAATCGGTCGATTACGATTTGTGCTCAGTTTGGTTTACTTAATTTCAAAACTAAATATATCTTGACACGTTCTTCTATCTTACGCCATTTACAGACAATGTCACATTATAATATCGAAAACATAAATTCATATATAGTGCTATATACCATATAATAAAAACTCATGTGTATTTGTATCATGTATCAGTGATATTCTATCAATCGTTATATCATAAACCCTTATTCAAAGTATAAAAGTTTAATAACTTTGTAAGGGAGCCATGATCACGACAATAAATTTTGTATTCTCATTTCTATTTTATGGTATAAAATATTTTGTTCAAATGTGTGATAACATTGTTCTATTTTTTTATAAAAAACCAATTCGTAACTAATTTTAATTTCAAAATTCATAAATGTAACTTTAGATAATTACTAAAAAGCTTATAAATTAAAATACATAACATAAATACAATGCATTTACCTTATATGACAAATCAAATAGTTTATTTAGTTTTATATACTATTATAAAATATATGAGAAGCTAAATCAATTTATAAGAACATATTAAGTTTTTTTTCTGGGTTTTGACCGGGTCAGCCGGTGTCGGTTCACGGGTTAATGGATTTTTTTTGGGTTTTATCACATTTTTAATTAATAAATTTTAATAAATCTGAATTTTGTGAAAATATATCAGTTGGTAGAACATCTAATAGAATGTTACATAAAGAACATAAGCATATCTGGATTATATACGGCCACGGGGTTTACTTGTTTGACCGCGGGCCCAGATCGGATCTGAAAACATTGCTTATATTTTGAATAAAAATTATTCAGATAATTGTTTTTGGTAATTCTGTTTATAAATATTATTTTTTAAATATTTGGTTATTTAGAAATTAAATATAATATATTTGTAGGTAAATAATTTGTATTTTAAAACTTCAGATACTCATTCGGTTCTCGGTTCAATTTCAATGTTTTGTTCCATAGATATAGGATCTGCTCGGTTATTTATGAAATTCAGTTGATTTTTATTTCATTTTTTCATTTTGGTATGGTTTGGTTCCTCGACTCCGAATAAGTATTCTTAGACTTATATACTATTTTATACTCCTTCCGTTTCATTTTAATTATCTAGGTTTATGCACACAAATTATTAAAACATTTGATTTTGTATATTTCCAAAATAAAAACATAATTACATATACACCTAAACATATTTCAACCAATAGAAAAATAAACAGAAAAATTTTGTTAATAAATTTTGCATTAAAATTCTAAAATAATACTTATTTTGAAACATAAATTTTACTCTAGAACGACGATTAAATTAAAAAGAAGGGAATATAGCATCCATTTTTTTATTTATTTAAATCTAAAAATAAATTTGTGTTTTCTAAGAGCGGAACAAAATCTAGTACGGGTTTTAAATTTGCTCCACTGTAATAGTTCATTGCTCCCAAGTGCATTAGTTTGGTCAGACAAAAATGACAATGTCCACATGGCAAATTATTAAAATCACTAATATTTAAGACGGGGCCTAAATTAAGATAAACTTTATTCCTTTGTCGTGTAATAATCCTAGGTAGAGAGTGAGAGAGATAGCCATCGTCCACGTGCTTAGCCTTCCGATCACCTACTCGCTAGGTGTTTAAGGCTACAAATATTTCTCTGTTTAAACTCCTTAGTCCCAACCCATGATCTGTCCCAAAACAAAACAAAAAAATCCCAACCCATGATCCTTTGTCTTCCACTATTTGTTTTCTTTCAGTTAAATTAAATCCGTAAGGGTTAAATCTCAGCCCCTTTTCCTTTTTTCGTTTTTTGGTTATATCACACTTACCATTCTTTTTTTTTTCTTTTTTTTTACGAAACACACTTACCATTCTTGATATCATATTTCAATTAGTTATATCTTCTTCTTTTTGGTTAAAGCACATTTACCATTTCGGATATCATATTTCAAAAAAAAAAAACAAGGTAACAGATGATTTGGAAAAAATAAAAACACGCGAGAATATTTAAAATTTTCTACAGTTGAGACAAGCATATTTCCAAGTTTAAAGTGTTACTAGATTTTTACCCGCCCTCAAAGAGCGGGTATATTTTTTGTTTTACATTTTCTTTAGAAATTTAATTTTTATATTTGTGGTTTTAGTCGTATTTTTGTTTTTCTTTATATAATATTTCTCTTCAATGATTAATAAAAAGTTTTAAGAATTGTATTAAAATAGTTGGATCACACTTATATCAATAGGTTATGTTCATGTTTTAATAGAATAGATGATAAGCCAGTAAATTATACACTCCGGTAAAATGACAAAAAAACTTTTCCTTATATCATACTATGTAATCCAATATATAAAAACATTCAATTTCTTTTTTGATATACCCTATTGGCAGATCTGGTCGGCTCTGGGAAAAACACACTTAGTGCTACAGAATGGACTGGTTACCCACGGTCCGACCCAAATTTGGAATACATTCCGACTAATGCCAGGGGTTTTGAAATGAAGTTTCAATACTCATAACTCGCGTAGAACTTATAAGGACTTGTTAGAGATTATTAAAGAATCTAAGGCATGGCTGACTTTTTCGACAGCTGAAAAAATAAATGAATTATGATATATAATTAGAAATAGAAGAGAAGATTCCACGATTTCATGATATCATGCATTCTTTAGAGATATAATGAGACTGGTGATTTTTTTTGTTAGACCCGCTTGGTGTTTTCATAGGGTCTTTTGTTTCATTGATTATTCTATTCTGATCGGGTTACCCAGACTACCTCAAATTTGAATAATACAATAATTTTTTATCAAAAAAAAACTTGTGTATAACAAACGTTATTTAATATATCTTAAACCCATACTCGATACTATCAATAAGAAATTTGAAATGGAAGTGAATATACTATTGGATCACCATGTATACAAAGATGTCACATACTACAGTGGAAGATAGAGAGCTCTATACAAATGTAAATAGAAATTATGGCAGTATTTATTTGTACAGCAAAGTGAAACATTAAGATTGTGACTTGTATGTCACTCATGCTATTTTGGAATTCTCCCTGCTTTGTAAGCATGGACTTTATTAGGAACATCTTCTAATTTGAATGTTTACCGATCTTGAGTGTCTACATCAATACGGATTACCTCTTTTGAAGAAACAATAGTATTGAAGATCCGACACTGGATAGAAATCCTTATATGTGGCTAATCTTGTATCTATGGAAAGCTAGGAACAATATATTATTATGTAGGGGTGTTCAATCCGGATATCGGTTCGGTTTAGGTTCGGTTTTTTTCGGTTTTCGGTATTTCTGTTAGTAAAATATAACTACCATTCTAAATTCATATTTACTTCGGTTCGGTTCGGTTTATATACTGTTGGTTTTCGATTTATTCGGTTTTAAACCAATAAACATAATTATTTAGTTTGAGATCATATAAAATGAATTTTAGAGTCATATTGTCAACACTGTCATTTATTAAAAATATATTACATGTTTAAATAAATGAACAAAAAAGTAAAAATGCTTTTACCATCAAATAAAATAATCAAAACTATAATTAAAATCAGAGCCTGAAATTTTGAAAATAAAAATATGAAACAAAACAGAAACATGAAAGAAAAGTTTTTCCACTCTTCCATATTTAGTGTTCATTAAAGTCATGCTT
>NC_027749.1:15036176-15061463 GCF_000695525.1 Brassica oleracea var. oleracea | reverse complement strand
GTTTTACAAATTAAGGTTCTTTATTACTATAAAATTATGGTAATAGTTATTAACACAGATTTAACTTATATAACAAATATATTTTTATGTGTTGTTATAAAATAGATACATATTTACATGTATCAACTTTTAATCGGTTTTGTTTGATTTATTCGGTTTAATCGGTTATATACCAAACCATATCCAAATCCTATGGTTTTTATAAAATTATATCCATTCGGTTTTTATGGTATATACCAAAACCAAACCATATTGTCTATTTTGGTTCGGTTCGGTATGGTTCGGTTCGGTACGGTTCGGTTCGGTACGGTTCAGTTTTATTATATTGAACAACCCTAATTATGAGGAATTAACAGGGACTCACTTGAGCTGATCAGATACGCAGAAGGATAATGTCAAGCTTGGTTCTCAGTAAACGCAACAACATATATTGCAACACAACCACCAAATATTATTGTTTCACAAGCCATATGCTTACAAAACATATGTTTGGTGGATAGCTCTTGGACTTTAACATTGCAATTTATTGGTTGTGGATGGGTTTGGAAAGACGTGTCGGGATTAATCCAACTAATAGGTAGAGGAAATCAAAGATGAAGAGAGTCCTCTTTGAACTTGGAGGTCGAAACACTTGTTTGGCAATGAAACGTATGCCATATCACTCTACTTACCAAAATTTGGATACAACTGTAAAGACTTGATCGCCATGATTAGGGAGCCACAAGCGTGACCAAATTTATCAGCTGAGCTAAAGGAGATATAAGCCTTACAAAGAAGATTTCATACCTTCAATATTTCCTACATCCCTCAAGGCCAAAACGAATTTGATGATGCTTTAGTTAGGGTGCGATAGATTTTCATAGGGAATTCTGTTTTGTTGGTTGTTCTACTATGGTCTGACTCCTTAGACCACCTCTTGTTTGAGTAGTAGAATGACTTTTGTTGTAAAGTAAAAAAAAATTATGACTTGCATGGTTCACTATGAAAATCACTCCATGAGCTGGACTTGTAAGACGTCTAGTAACTACACTTGCTTCTTCTTTTTGGCTGTGGTTTGGCCAATGAATTATAAATGAAACCATCTATTATTTCTTTTCTTACAGATTTACCAAACACTAAGACTGTATGTAACATCCCGAAATCCAAGCCAAAAAATATATTGGATTTAAAAATAAAGACCACTAAGTACATGATCCGTTAGGGTTAAATCTACGGGTATTTTTTTTTTAATAAATAGACCTCTACCACCTCTCTTCTCTCCCCTTTCAGTGCACCACCAGAGCCCAGCTGTTGGACTACCATTAGCAGCAGCTACCGGCCCTCCTCCTCTCTAGTCGAGCAGCAGCAGCTGTTGTTATTGTTCTTCGTTTTTCTTTGTTTCATTGTTCTTAATATCATTCTCTAGATCTACTTCCATGTGAGGTGGTTCGAAACCAATTTCTTTTCTTCATCTATTATACTATTTGATATATCATAATGGTTGTTAGGCTGATATACCAGAATGGTTGCTAAGTTGTTAGATCCATGTTTAATGGTACATAAGAACCCTCACACTATTTAAAGGACAATTTTTTTTTTTATGCGAGAGATTGATTGTTTATTGAGCATTTCGTGATTGATTGATGACATGATTGTGATGATGAACTACACTCTTTTTAGCTTTGTAGATGAATAGAATGAAATGGATCTTATGAATGAATGTTGTTGTTAATGACTGGTATTTTACGTGACACCCCGAATGGGTGACTTCTAGAATAAAAAGAATCAATAAGAATGAAAGTCGATAAGATTATTCGGGCGAAAAGAATGCTGTCAATAAGATTGAATTGTGTTTAGAATGCGTCAATGAGAATAAATGTGTTAGAATGCATCGATGAAAAAGGGTGGCAACGATAGAAAGGAAGCCGTGTTTTATAGTATGAGTTTAACAGCGCAAACCGACAAGTGGATACATGTCCACATGTAAATAGGTCTCAGAGGTCTTCGTCGCTTAACTATAATTCTATGCATGAAAAAATGAATGTTTGTTTCTATTAATGATGCTGGAAAGATTCATTTTTGATCGTGTGTAGCTAGTCCATTCTTGTTCTGCATTAGGTTGTATAGTGGCTCATGAGGAAAACTAGTCTATAATTACTTTAGTGAGTAATTTATTTACATTCCTTTGTATGTAATATTACAAGTATAAGTGGTGGATTTGGTTGAATTGATATATCTAAAACTGAAGAAAACACGTTTGGAATTCGTGAAACCATTGTCAAAACACTATGATTTGTCTTACAAAATAGACATGTGCCATAATTTTGCCTTTGAAAACTTCAGGTTGTTATTGGAAAAAAAATGTGTGTTACAAATCGACTCCTTAAACAAGGGAAAACCAAGAGTGACTTTTAGAATTGATTCCAAGAGCGGACGTCCAAATCTTTTGTTGGAAGTTGGCCTTCTTAACTCTTTTATACATTTTTGTTGATATATTTTAATATTTAGACAAAAATCTTGTTTTATCGACATCATCTAATAAATGTTTGAATCCTTGTCGTCTGTGTATATCTGTTCATTCACGATATGTTAAACAATTTAAATTCTAAAAATAAAACTGCATGTGCATTGTACTATTATTTTGCTACTTTTAGAGGATGTCGTATATGGCTCTGAAAATTAATACAGTTACCAAGAATCACAACCACATGCAATAAAAAGAGTGCTATGTGAAATTGCATATAACATGTAGCAATACTTTACTTATATGATTTAGCAAAAAAAAAAAATACTTTACTTATATTTTGTTGGTATTTAAAAGCCAAAAATACCGTATTATCAACATAACACTTTATTTGCCCGAGTGTTCAAAGGACGATATTTCAGGAATGCATCACCCCTGGAACCTATTAGATCGTACTCGTCATCTTATGGCTGGCGTAGTATTGTCTCAGCTAGATCTCTCGTTAGCAAAGGACTAATCAAAAGAGTAGGATCAGAATCATCTATTTCAGTATGGAATGACCCCTGGATCTCATCCACTCGTCCGAAACCAGCAAACAAAAATCAACATAACCACATTGGATTCTCTTATTGATGAAACATCGAGAACATGAAATTCACAAGTTATTATGACGTTGGTGGACCCGCAAGATGTGCAAATTATTGAGAGTATACCCTAAGCCGAATTCAGACAGCAGATCGGGATGGATGGCATTTCACGAAAAATGGGAGATACGCGGTTAAAACTGGTTATGAGGTGGAGCGAGTGTATCCAGATAGAGAGAGAACACTGCTAGAGTATGGTCCTTCAGTTTCGTTGTTGAAAGCACACTGCTGGAAAGTGCAATGCCCACCTAAGTTAAAACATTTTCTTTGGCAACTGGTAACAGGTTCCATAGCGGTAAAGAAAAATCTACGATCACGAGGAATCCAAGGGGACATGACTTGTGCACGATGTAGAGCACCTGAAGAATCCATAAACCATGTCTTCTTTGAATGTCCACCGGCAATTCAGGTCTGGGCGCTCTCACGGATCCCGTCAAATCCAGATATTTTTCCATGTCAATCTTTTTTTGCAAATATGGATCATTTATTTTAGAGAGTTTCTCCGGCAATGAAAGATCATCATTTTGCATGGATTCTATGGTATATATGGAAAGAAAAGAACAATAAGGTATTTAGTAATTTGGATATTGATCCCCGAGATACTCTTAAGTTGGCAGAAACAGAGTCGGTGCTCTGGGCCGAGGCGCAAATTGCCCATACACAGCGAGCTGCTCAGGCAAGATCGGTAGTGAATGCGACAGTACCAACTATTCCTGGTAGATGGTGTTATACAGATGGGTCATAGAAAGAAAATGATAGATACTCGGGACAAGGGTGGTACAGTACTTTGGAAGGTTTTGCTGGTTTGATGGGAGCGAGGAACACTACAGTGAGTCGATCACTCCTTCATTCGGAAATAAAGGCACTTATTTAGGGGATGAAATGTATGAGGAATTTAAGACAGTTTACAGTTACTTTTGCGACAGATTGTTCTCAATTGGTAAAGATGGTTCCTGAAGAATGGCTTGCATTTGCAAGTTACTTGGAAGACATCAAGGTCATACAAAGCGGTTTCCACAGCTCAGAGCTTATCTATATACCAACGATGCATAATTCAAGGGCAGACAGTCTAGCACGCAGTGCAAGAAAGCAACCCTCTTTTGTTGTCCATATGGATGCGGAGCCAGTTTGGTTTACAGAATCTATATGAGTTTGTTTGTTTGTTGATAAAAAAAAAAAAAAAACCATATTATCATTATTCTATCATAGTAGAGACATCTTTTGAGTAGTACACTACAACCTGAAACTTAAGAATGTAAGAAAAAATCTTCATATCGAAAAACAAATCTTCGAGAGTTCCGTTTCACGTCTTATCATCTTTTCCAAAAGTGATTTTGATAAAAAAAACAAACCTTTCATGTATAAGAATATTATTACTAGGCATGTAATATTAAAACTCTTTAAAAGTAAGTGGAAGATGAAAACACTTTGAGGAAAAAAGAATCGGAGAGAAACGAGACAAATAATAAACTAAAGAAAAAAGTATCAAATAATGCTCAAATAAAATAGTGAACAAGCATGTGGCTACATATTTTGTTCATCTGCACAAAAGTTAAGCATACACATCAAAAAAAATTCATATGTTTACAAAACCTATAAATATGTATATATATTTATATTAAGTACTAAACTCATACAGAAAAACCAAAATACATATGTTGACAAACAGAAAACAATTTTTTTTTGATGAAAAAAACAGAAAACAAAATTTTCACAGCTTGAATAGTTATTTTTACACAAGATTTTGATTCACACAGTGGAATTATTTTCTGATTGCCAAATTTTATTCAACTGTATGCATAATTTATGTATTTCTAAAGTTTGTACATAAATAATGTTTACATATTTATGCATGATTTATTTTTTAAAAAATTGATCCGTTTATTTAATATTTCTTGCATTAGTTTTAATTTGTGACTCGTTATTAATTAGTTTAATAAATTTTAGGAGAAATGTATAGATACTAATATATAGATACTAATATATATATATATATAATATTTGATTATATATAATAGAAATATTAAAATATTTAATAAAATGAATTTTATAAATATGTAAGAGTATATTTTAGTTATTCTATTTAAGAAATATTTTTAAAAATATTTGTTGGTAAATAAATTTGAAATAACGAAAAACATTAATAAATAAGATATTACGAAAAATTTAGTAAAATAATAAATAATACACTAGGTGACATAAATATTTTTCCCATACAGTATAACTTCCAAATATTTCAATATGTACATAAAGATTTGATGATATTACATAAATTTTCCAATTAATATATTCCAACATTTCGTTCATTATTATTGATTTTCTAAAAACTCAATTTACGGAATATATGATGTTACAATAACTTTTGTATCCTTTATAAAAAAATTAAGCAAGCTAAACTAGACATCAACTGAATGTTGTCTTATGTTAAAACAAAATGGACCATCATAGTAACGGAATAAGATCAAGTAGAGTTATCGGCAGTGTTTCGAAACCCGACCCAGACCCGCGACTGAACCGGTAAATCCGGTGACTCAGAAAAAATCTGGTTTGGATTTTGTGAAAACCCCAATATTTAGAAACTCGCAAAAACCCACTAAAACTCAGAATCCGATACCGGTTGAACCACCGGTTGAACCAATAAATAAATTTTACTTTTTTAAGTTTTTAATTATGTTTTTATATTATGTTTTATGTTTTAAGTTTTCAATTAAGAAGTTACGTGCTGGCAAAAAAAAAAGGTTAGATTTTCTTTTTTCAGTTTTATATTTGTGATTTTTAGATCTTGACGAAAATTTCACTATGCCACTTGAAGTAAATGCAAGTGAACGATGGTAGTGAGAAGCAAAATTAGTTGATGTGATTTGATGTTAGTTTATTTCCGTTATTGATAATTTATTACAATGATCTTTTACTTTTAGTTTATTATAGATTTGAAGTTCAATTTATTATTCATATTATACATTTAAATATTTATGAATTTTATGTCTTAACTCTTACCTTGTTAAAAAAAATTTTAAATAGTCTAAACTATTTTTTGATATTTTGTATGTCAAATGAAAATAAAAAATATAAAAACTAAAGTTAATTATCTTCTAAATTTTTTTAAACATAAAATATATACTTATCCAAACTATTATTTTATGTTTTAAGAAAAATTTAGAAAATATTAAATTTTAGTTTTTATATTTTTATTTTCATAGCAAATATAATATTATATAATAAAATTAATTAATTTATTAACCCGTGGTCGATCCAGTGACCCAGCCACTCGGTAAGTCATTCGGTTCAGTATTGCCGTTGTTGATAACATAATTAATCAATTAAAAATCATACATAGAATGTAAATTTATAGATTTTTTGGGGTTTTCTGTATTCTAAAACACGTTCTTACGTGGCAATGAATTTTTGATACTTAACAATATATGTGAATGTTTAAAAAGGATTTAGACAGATATAATTTTATATAAAAAATATATATAATATATACACATTAGTTTTAGAAAATTGAGAAAAATATATTTCAGAAATAGCTTTTATGTATAAAATATAGTTTTATATATAAAAATAGTTGCAAATGATATAAAATATATATTAAGATGATGAATTTATAAATTTAAATTACTTAAAACAATCAAACTACTAGCTATAATTAGGGCTGAGACATTTATCCGAGATCCGGATTCGATCCGAGATTCGATCCGGATCCGATCCGAAAATCTGGATATCCGGAGGGGCCGAATCCGGATACGAATAATAAAATGTTGGATCCGTCAAAATTTAAATCATTGTTAATATTTTATATATATTAATATTATTTTTTATTTATTTTAAGGATCCAAATCCGGATCCGGATATCCGCCGGATATTGCAATTTTTAGAAGGATATCCGACACCAGGATATCCGAGCACCCCGGATCCGGATAACGATAGTAAAATTATGGATCCGCCGGATAAAGATCCGGATCCGGATACCTTAAAATTGTCCGGATACCCGATTCGTCCCAGACCTAGCTATAATCATATAAATATATAAAATAAATAATAATTAATATAATTAATAATACTAATAAAATTTATAATAATATTAATAACTTAGGTTTTGAATATCGTCAATACTTAAAATCCGTCCAAGTGTCCGTGTACACTGTATAATATCCGCTTTAACACTTTTCATTTGAATTATATAAATCCGCATAAATCAAAACATAATATCTGGATGACAAAGGATTAACTGGTAGAACTATAAATAGCGGATAGTTTTTTAAGAAAGGGTTATGTAATTGATTGTGGATGCAAAAAGAAACAACATGCTGACCATTTTCGTATCTGCTGTAGAAGAAAACAATTAATTAGGTCGGAGTTGTGTTTGGACGTAGAAGGGAACGGCGGATGTCAATTATTCACACAATGTGGAAAGAGATTCGAATTATTTGATTAGACATGAAATGAAAAAGTAGTTTGGTGGTCAGAAAAAATAATTAAAGAGAGAAAAGAACAAACAAAAACAACTGAAAGAAGCTAAGGTCCAATGGGCGAGGAGAGGCTACCAAGGCACAGCAAAGGTCAAGTAGTTTCCAATAATCAAAAGTGTTCTGGGACTTCAATATTCTTAACATAAAAATAATTACAGAATTTTTTTAAAAAAGCAAAATTTTCAGTTGTCCTCCCCATGCACTGAGGAGCTACTTCACTATTTTTTCTTTCCTTTTTTCCTTTTGTAAGGAGGAAAGGAACAAAAAAAAAACACAATAACATAAAGAATCTTTTGTTGGGATGCTATCACCATCCTTGTAATTCTTCGATTGGATATCTAAATACATTCATATAAATTATTTTTTTCTGTTTTGTGATTAACAAGTAATTTTAAATATTAAAAACCAAAATATTATATCGGTTTATTTATATTAAAAACCAAAATACCATTTCTTAAAATCAATAGTATTACAGTAATATAAAATATGCATCTCCGGTATGCACATACCAAAACTCTTCTGGTTAAAGATAAAATGGTTCAAATGCTCCTGGAAATTTTTGTTTTTATTGGACCATTTGAATCTATATGCATTAAATATCAAAAATCTTTTTTAAAAAAATAAAAATAAAAATATCAGTTATCATAATTTGGAAAATACATATATTTTCAGTTTTTTAAAGGTTGCAGATGTTTTTCTAGGCTTTGATACAGTGAACTGTGTGTCTGTGTCTCAATTATTTTTGTTAAACATAGTAAATACGAATTGACTTGAATTTTTTTTTTTTTTGAATACGAAGATTCGAAGAAGTTCGGAGCTCAATCTTACAATCTTTATAAACCCACCACGTCTTATAATATTAACTGAAGATTTCTTCCTTTCTAGTTAGACTAACGATCTCGCGTAATTTGGAAAAAGTATCAGCTGAACATATCAAATCATGATGCACGTAAATGCAGCGGCAGGAAATAACCTGCCAACTTCTGCCTCAAAAAAAAAAGATTAAAAATCACTTCAAACATCTTAGAAAGAATAGTTGACCCTACATCTACTATACTCCAAAACCTTCCGATTCTCTATTTAGAAATTTCACATGAAACTACGTACGCCTTATGAACAATTAATAAAGTTGACGAATTATTTGTGTAAAGAGAATATAATAATTTATGTATCGGACAAGAACATACGTAGCTAGTAGAGACTGCGAAAAAAACAATGGAACTAGTTGTCGTGGTCCTACATGGATATGCTTTCTGTGTAGTGATGATACTCACTTCAACTCTGGACGATTATCTTTTACTTCTTTTTTGTGGACTCTTATCTTATACTTGCGGACAGCTCCCAGTCAGTAATCTCACCTCTCACATCAATGTCCCGAATAGGATACACAACTTTTTTTTACTAACAAGGATACAAAACTTATACTTCGCATTTCGCAATTTGAAAGAGAATTTTACTTTTTGTATAATATTTGTTAGCGTTTACATATTTTAGAAAATTTTATCTTGTAGACTGTAAACGTTAACGTAAAAAACAATACCATCAACTTTTACGAATTTTGATTACTTGTTTTGGAAAGTGTCTACTGAGATCAAAATAAAATAAAATAAAAGTGTCTTCTAAGATATTGCAGAAGCAAGAAATTTATCATTATTTTCCGTGGATTCTCTGATTTAAGTCATTCAATTCGGCATAGTTATGACGATGAGTTAATTCTAACATATTTTATGTCATTCAACTCAGCGAATTATACCGTGATGCTGCTATATACTGCATCTGTTTTTAAAAGATGCATACTCTAGATTTTTCACATATATTAAGAAAACTCATTAAATATACATTGTTTTTTGTGAATAATAATTTTTCGTAACTTTTAGCCAATAGAAATTCAATAAACACCATTAATTTTTTTGAAACTTACAATTTTTCATAAAATCATACATTGAAAAAGTAAAAAATATGTCTTTTTGAAACAATTTTTTTTTTCAGAACATACATCTTTTAGGAACGGAGGGAGTACTATTTTAACTCGGCCTCGAACAAACGTGACACGTGTGTATCATTCAATTCGGCGAGGTTGTTGTGATGCTGCTGCGTCTTTATAAATTTCCACCTCGTCGGACAGAAGTTATTTTGAAAATATATTGGAGCATTTATCGCTTAGATGAATCATAAACGAACATGTCAATTAAGTGTTTGATTAGGACATAGTCGACATGTTGTGAACACAAGTTTATCCAAAACATTTTTTGGTATTTGTCTTAGCTTAGCATGACACCTAACTTTTGTTTAGTAGAACATGCTTTATATTCACCGTCTGACTGAGTTTACTATATCAGATGTATAAGTCATTCAATTGGGCATAAATTTATAAACGGGTTAAACGTGGAAATGAATGTCACTCAACTCGAAAAGCTTACTCTGTCATTGTCAAGATTTTTTTTCAACTCGGCTTTCACGACTAGTAAGACTGTGAAATTGAGATGAGTTATTCATCTCGGCGAGTTTACCATGACATGAAAAATATCTTTCAACACGAGTTTTTAGCCAATGAAACAGCTTACATATTACTTTTTTTGCATAATTGAACTTGTTAAAGCTGCCTACGTACTCCCGAAAAGGATCAAACCTTATGTAGTTTTTTTTCCTTGAAATAACGTTTGAGGTTCATAGAGTTCTATGATCTCGTCTACCCAGTAAACTTTCTTAAGATTAATTAATATGTTTCTTGATTCTATCTATGATGATTTTCTTGGTGGCTTTTTCCTTTTCGTTCCCTTAAATATATTTTGGTATGGATGTTCTTAGGCGGATCTGCCATCTCTCGCAGAAACCGCAAAAAATGTTAGAAGTGAACTGAAAATCGTTGTCGGTGACAATATAGTAGCGAAGCCTGTGTTGGAATATGATGTATTTTCAGACAAAGTTATGTACTTTGGGATCAGTGATTTGAATAAATGTATTTTCCTCCACCCATTTTGTGTAGTCTGTAATCATAAGTAAGAAGTGTCGCTTCCATGAACTCAGCAGATGGTGAACAATATCCATTGCCCAATGCATGACAGGATACAGAGTGGTGATCATTCTTAGCAACTTGATAGGACAGTGAATGTTTGGAACATGTCTCTAGCATCTCTTTCACTTTGCTGCACACTCTTTGCAATCTGTTTCATTTTGCTGCACACTCTTTGCAATCTGCTACCGTCGTTGGCCAAAAATGTCCATGGCCTTTGATTTTTAGAGCAACTGCTCGTTCGCCGGAATGGTTCCCTTCTTCTCTTCATGTGTCTAAGCCATGATTATTCTAGTTTCTTTGTTGTGGACGCATGGTAACATGAACTTATTAGCCGTCCATCCGTAAAGGTTTCCACCCATCGGGATGTAATGGATGCTTTGGTATTTGAGCATGCGTGCTTCCCATCTATCATCTGGTAACTTTCTGTCGGGGATCAGGTAGCTATGATGGGGGACAACATCTTCAGAAGCCAATGGATGCTCGGTATCTTTATCTTTTGAACCGGGACTGTCCTCTTTACTTGATCTTTAGGATTACTCCCCCAACGCAGTGATTACATCTGCACGTGTATTCTCTCCCTTGGTAACCTTTGTTAATTTGAAAAATCTGAATTCTTTAAGATCTTGGACGACTTTCATATAGGTGTCCATTCTTTTGTTTTTTGCATAGTAGTCTTTGCTATACTACACAATAGGCTTGGATATGTTTTTCTCTAGTTGTCTTTGCCATTAAGAGTCTGGTAATGAGAGCTTCATATTCAGCTTTGTATTCAACTTCGTTGTTAGATGCTGTGAATCTTAACCGGATTGACTAGTAAACCGGAGACTGTTGAGAAGGGGACCATATCTGTATGAATCGGAGAAGATTCTGATGAAGCTGGGGAAGGCCAAACCGAAAAGGTCTGGATTGTGAAGACTAATGAGCTCCATCCTGGAGAAGATGTGCAATAAACAGGCCGTTCACCTCTCTTTTGTTTTTATGCTTCTATTTAGTTTGTGTTTTAAACTTTCTCATTGAGATTTTTGCCATTGGCTGGCTTTAATATATTTCGTAAGTTTATGTTATCATCTCGTCAATAATAGTTTAACTTAGAAATATGATTGGGTAATTCCAAACAACTAACCAGGAAGTCGGCTTTCACCCTCTGTAGATATGCCAATTGTTAGTCTTATAAGGACGAAATTGACATAAAACAAACACAATTTTATTTAGAACCGTTTCTCAGTACTTTCAACTTGGAAATGTACTCAGTCGATTAAGACGAGATACTCCTTCTTGCTTTGGATCGCCATACAAGGAAGGCTTCAAACGCTTGATCAAATGCAACAGTGGTTTGTTGGGCTCAACACCACCTGTGTTCTATGCAATGTTGCTCATCAAGAATCATGCTCCCATCTCTTTTTTGGATGTCGCTATTCAGAAAGGTTTGGGGGGGGGGGGGGATTATGCAAGACAGATACACTGCAGACTGGAATGATCTTATTGAGATGATAGCAAATCTCGGGTTCAATCCAACATAGACGTTTCTCATCAGATACAGCTTGCAAGCAACTGTGCATACGATATGGAGGGAGATAAACTCGCGTAGGCATGGTGAACAACCACATGATGTGGCTTGTTTGATCAAGTTCATATATAAGGCAATCAGGCTGAAGCTCCTTTCGGTGAAAGGAAAAGGGCACAAACATCTTGCAGAGGGCCTCATGGCTTGGTTTGGGTCGCGAGGAGAGTGAGAAAAAGGTTTTGTGATAGAGGCTCGGATTTTTTGATTCTTTGTACAAAAATAAAACAGTAGCATCAGATGTAATACAATTTTGACTGAATAAATTTTACATTCATTCAAAAAAAAATGAAACTACCATTGAGAGATTTTACGGAAAAAATAGAAATCATTTTTCCGTGAAATTAGCCAAACATTGAGTAAAAAACGGTTAAACGTAAATACCAAATATGTTTTTTGACAAAAAATATTTTCATCAATTCGAATAACTAATGGCACAAATAACATGACTTGGAGTGATACAAAATATTTTGGGGAAAATCGTAAAAAACCTAAATCGTAAAACTGTCTGAAATAGCCTAAAACACAAAAACGGTCCGCAACTATTTAAACCGTAAAGGCCCAAATCAATGATGGTTTACTTACTTGGAAAAGAATAAAAAGAAAATGAGAAAAGATAACTTTCAAAGAAGATAGGACCGAAGCTTGGATCTGAGGAAAGATCATTGAAAATGGAAAGAAGATAGATACAAATCTACAAAAAATGGAAAGATGGCCGACCTAAGGATGAATATATAAAAAATGATCGAGACCAAAGAGAATGGCACAAACACACATAAATCTTGCTTGTTTGAAATACGACTGAACTTCTCTAAAAATTTATGTAGCAAGAATATTTGTTATTTTGGAATGAAAATATTAAGTTAAACTTGTCAATTCTATTAAGCTCGTTTACATATTTTGGGTTCTGAATAACCTTATTTTAGGCATTCAAATCAATCTTCCATCTTTTGCTTGTACAAGACTAATATGCCAATTTTAGTCTTTGAATGGAAAAAGTGTTGTGTATCTAGCGGATCAAACGGATCGAGCATAACAAGAGTGGATCAAACGGTTCTAACGGTCCGAAAATTATTTTTGAATGGTGAAAGTCGATATAAAGCGATCCAAAATACAATAAACATTTAATATAAAATATTCTAATACTATGTTTTTCAGAATTAATATTATTTATTTTAAAAACAATTTATAGATACAATAATTATAAAATGTATTTAAAATTTAATAGAAAGTTAATTAAAACATATATAAAATAATACTTTATTTAAAACCGGTTTAAAGTAATATACACATATATTAAAATTATATAAAATTTAAAATTTTCATAATTAAATTAATTTATTAAAATTAGTTAGCACATAAAATTAATATACAATTTCACTTTTCTCCATTGTTTCATTATTTAAATACACTAATATTAATTCTAATACATTTATATTCATTTTTTATTTTTCTAATAAATGTCTCCACTCTTTATAAAAAATAGTAATAACCTTGTAATTATTCTGTTATCATAGGAATATTGATTAAAGTTTTGCATATTAATTAAAGAAGTTCAAATAACTTACTGTCAGTAACTAACATATATATTTGTTGTGCCGGCCGAAGTTAAAGCATTTTCTATGGCAACTCCTTTCAGGTTGTATAGCGGTAATGAAGAATCTTCGGGGGAGAGGAGTACAAGGAGCTATTTGTTGTGCTCGATGTGGAGATCCAGAAGAATCAATAAATCATGTGTTTTTTGAATGCCCTCCAGCACGTCAAGTGTGGGCATTATCTAAGAAACCATCGAATCCGAACTATTTTCCTACTTGTTCGTTTTTTGGTAACATGGATCATCTCTTTTGGAGAGTTATTCCAAAGATGGATGACCACCAATTCGCATGGATATTATGTTATATATGGAAAGGTCAGAATAATAAAGTGTTTAGTAATCTTGATATTGATCCAAGTGGAACACTTAGATTAGCAGAACTGGAATCGGCACTTTGGGCTGAAGCACATGTAATCACTCATCAAAGAAAGGAGAGGCAAGTACAGACCAGATCTACATTAGAAACTACATGACTATGATGTTTCATAGATGGTTCGTGGAAAGAGAAGAAACTATTTTTGGGACAAGGATGGTATAGTACCTTACCGGGTTTTGATGGTTTATTAGGAGCAAAGAATGTAAGGGCGTGTCTATCACCTCTTCACTCGGAGGTGGAGGCGTTGATTTGGGCAATGGAATGTATGAAGAACTTACGATAGTTCCAGGTTACGTTTGCAACGGATTGTTCTCAATTGGTGAAGATGGTTTCGGAACCAGAAGAATTGCCAGCATTTGAAAGCTACCTGGAAGATATCAAGCTTTTACGAAGAAGCTTCCTCAACTCAGACATCATCCATGTACCCCGAACGGAGAACCTAATGGTGGATAGTTTGGCACGTAGTGCTAGGAAACAACTGTCTTTCGTCGTTTATATGGATGTGGAGTTGCCGATTTGGTTTAAAGGGTCAATATGAGTCTGTGAATGTCTTGCTGTTAAAAAAAAAAAGTAACTAACATATATAAATAAAAAATAATTATATTATGGAGAGTACAATAAGAATAAGAGTTTGAATAGAGAGAGAGAGAAATATGGAGGAGACACATGGGTGTACGAACTGCACCTTAGTTGCCATTCAACATTTTTTGTTTAGTTGTAAGTTAATTAACTTTATTTAATATTGCACTGCAAGTGTTCGAAATCTCTAAACAAATATCATGAGCCGCTAGCTACAGTTGATACTCTTTAATATTTGAGTGTTCTTAGTTCTTGTTTTTATTTTTCTTTAAAATAAATTATTCTTTTATTTAAATATGTAAACATGATGCTTTTCGTTTTAAAATGGTTTCAATCATATAAATGTCTACAAAAATTTAGTCTTAGACAAAATAAAAATTCATAGGAAAACTATTCATCAAATTTTATGTCTTTTATTTTTAATTCTAAAATTTACGTGTACCAAACCAACCAAATTTTTTAGTTTTTAATTGAATTTTAGTTATGAATTTATTTCAGTTTGTCGGATTCAAAATTCAGTTATTGGCTTGGTTCGTCATTCCATTTATTTTGTATTTTGACATCTTAAGGTATATTTTTAATTTTTGAATGATTTAGATGGTATTGAACCTAAATCGCAAAAAAAAAAATCGAACAGAAATTTATAAATATTTGAATGAGTCTTAAATCCCTAACTGCAAATTTGGTGTGTGTTTTACGTTTTCTTTCTTTTTCTTTGATTTATATTTTAGAAAATAAAATATATGGTTATAATTTAATGTGTTTGGATAATATAGTTGACAAATTTTATTTTGTGAGTTTGGATAGTTTCTTACTTACATATATACAAATAATTTATTTTTCAATATTTAAACTACTTATTCTTATATTATATTGTATTTAGTTGACAATGTGTATTTTTCAGAAATTCGAATAGATTTGAACCAAATCCGACCAGATACTAGAATATCCACTCCTAATCATATTGGCAATATACATGCAGATCAAAACTATATATTTTAATATATTTAATATAGAAACACATTTGTAGTTAAAATAAGTTAAATGGAAATTTTCATGCGGTCGTTATAGTGCGTATCGCTATTGTTTTCTTCTCTTTCCATTCAAAATCCTAGATATTACATTTGAACTCGAATGCTATTATAAATGATTTTTTTCTAATCCACTTATGTTTCACCTTCTAAAATAAAGATTGTTATTTTTTCTTTTATATTTAGAGAAAATATATTTATTATTTTAAAAGTATAATTGGAAAATCACATTTTATTTTAGTATAAAAATAAAAGAATACATTTAACGATGGTCTAAAGTGTATGAAATTATTTGTTTTCACATTTTCTTTACTCAATAATTCTCTTGAGTTTCCTTTAATTTCGATATCCTCATTCAATTGTCTTACATAATTTATCAAATCTTGTAAATGCGTCACCATCAACTTATGTTTTTATACTGAGAAAAATTATGACTTCTAATTTGAAATCTTTTTTACTTCGAGAAATACTAAATGTGATGAATCAAAAGAGTATTAACTCAGGCAGCAATTCCTCTCTTATTTCCTCTCAAAAAGCAATTCAATTCCTCTCTTCGAGAACGGTCATCTTAAGGATTAACTCAAAAAGTAATCCTTAAGGTGACCGTTCTCCTCTGGCGCGGTGCTCGACGAGCCGAAGCAGGTCGCACTTCCTCTCTCTTCCTTCGTTTTTCTCTTTGCCTCCTATTTTCTTTTGTTTTCCCCTCTCTGAGATGTCAAAACCCTAGAGACGCCATTGATATCTCGCTCTTATTCGGGGCCCCGGTGAACACTCGGCTTGATGGTGACTAACTCCGGTGTAGAGTCGAGGTCAGGGAGGCTTGGAAGCGGCGGAGGTCAAATTTTAGAGTGGTGATTTTTGAGATGAAAATTTTCAAATTACTTCTTGCCAATGCGGTTCCAATCTCAGCTCGTCTTCAACTTGGTCAGGGGTGGTTGCGACTTCGTTCTTAGATATGGAGTTTCCATGTCCACTCGATAGTGATTTCGAGCTTCAAAGCATGTGGTGGATTTAGTTGTGGAGGAAAGTGTGAAGCCTATATATAGCTCCTTTCATGGATTAACATCAATCGAGAAGTGATGAACATGTGTAATCCGAGGTTGCTAATATCAACTCGTCAGTGTAGTCTATCAGATTTAAACATTTAAGTTGTATGTTTTACCGATTTTGTTTCTCTCGGTTGTAAATTGCTTCTATCCCCATTTTTGGATTGAAAGTAATAACAAGTAAATATTTTTAAAATGTGATGAATCAGTAGATGGTAAAACATTTTCCTTTAAAGTGCAAGAGCATCCTCATTAGTGAACTTATGGGGGTCACACAGATTCCAAAAAAAAAAAAATTAAAATAATGAATAGTGATGAACTTGTCTCCCTCCATCTCTTTCCAGTGAACGAGGTAAGCCTCGGCTTCCTGAACGCGGCGGAATCCGACAAAAAGACCATTCAAGATTTGAACACTGCCTTCTCACATACATAAGTCGCCTAAGAACATCACCATCAGTGAATTTCACGGGGATTTCACGGGGAGTTCACACAGTTTTTGAAAAAAAAAATATTTAAATAAACAAAAGCAATGAACCTACCTCTTGGGAGTTCACTGCACTGAACCCGGATCATCACTGTAGCGCGGACCCTACGACACGTGGCGGTCCGCGATTGGTCCGATTAATTTTTTTTTTTTTTTTTTAAAAACAAAAATCAACACAGAAAAAAAAATATAATAAAAAAATACTTTGTGAACCCTTTCATGAGGTTCACTAATGGGGTGCTCTAACATCTTGGAATTGAATGAGGTTCACTAATGGGGTGCTCTAACATCTTGGAATTGAACTCAGATCCCATGATACTAAAGCAACACTAATCTAATTGGCCAGAGATTGGCCGCACTTGACTGCCAACTTTCACCTTTAACAGAGTTTTAATTAATAAGTTAAAGAGTTATGGACCCCGAGTATGAAACCAATTGAACCAACACATACATACACAATGAATTATTATAAAAATCATAAGAAAAATTAAAAAATTAAAGAAAATTATCCCAAAAAATATATATTTTTTTTAAACTCTAGTCTGACTTAAGTGTGAGACGTCCCACCATTGTCCCCTCCACTCCCACTCACAGCAACCTTAGTTTTTCCCATCATAATAAAAATCATCTTACACTATATCAATCCCACTTCTTTCCTCTCTTTTGTGCTCCCAAACCGAACAAAACACTCACAAACCCAATTAACTCATCTTTCTCCCATCTCTCATCTCTTCTTCTCTCTCATATCAAAAACCTATAAAAACTCTCGAGACAGATGCAGACAAAGCTGATCATAACTCTCAGTTCTTCCTTCAAATCCCAAGCCTTTGTCTCTTCATCATTTTAAGAGGTAGGAATATTCTTTGTTTTCTTTTGAAAATCTGAATCCCTCAATGTTCTTGGATTAACTTTTGTCTCAAAACTGTTGCATCTAAGGTTGATGAAGTTTTGATGATCAATCAACAATTATTAGTATGGTTTGTAACACTTTTATTAAAGGTTTGGGTCAGTAAAATATTGTCATTTAGTTCCAACTCGTTCTTTCTTTTCGTTTTGCACGAAACATTGAATACCCAAAAATATTACTTTTCTTTATCCCTCAATTTTTGTAAAAATAATCCTTCTATTTACACATCTTTTCATATCCAATTTAGAATTACAGTTAACGATGTAATTTAAAGTTTAAAGAAATTTCATTGGGTATTGTTTAGGTATTCCGTCCCACAAATGTCAGCTGATATTGGGAGAGGATCTTTAGAAAAAAAAAAACTGAATTCGGATAAGATCTTACTGAAAAAAACACACACACAGATAATGATTTAAATGATGGATCTTGCTTCATATGTAATTTGATTTTGCTGTCGGTGATATTTTCGCTACATATGTCTTTTTGTCTTTTTGTTTGTTGCTTAGTGTCTGTGCGTCTGTTTTCTGTTTGTCTAGTTGTGGATATGTCAGTGTTTTATTTTTCGATTTTGACTGTCAATGACGCAGAATCAAAAAAATAAAATAGAAAATCATTTGGATCTATTTCTGTTTAACATTTTACCCAATTATTTGGATTTTTTTATTTAGATTATAATCAAGCAAATGAAGTAGAAAACGATTTGGATAAAATTCAATCTACTAGCTTGTTTGAGTTACTGCTAAAAATGGAATTCGATTAATTATAAATTTTGATTTATTAAGAAATAGAAGAATATAATTGGTTTGGAGTTGACTGCACGATGGATGTGTCAGCACTAAATTTGGCACTTCTGATGTTGTCTACTCATTGACTCACTAGGACCATTTATAGTCACACCAATGTTTCCTCCCACTTGTTTTTCTTGATTATTATTAATTTTATTACAATACTTTGAAGACGTTATCGACTTTGTTTGGCCAGAAGTGATCCATCTAAGTTCTTAAAGTTATTACTTCCTATATAATTCTCAATTATCACTCATCTAGACATTCTTAACATTCTTTCCAGATAAAATCATTGCAGAAAAATATAAAACAACCGTCAGGTTCTGCCAAAATGATGAGACCGATCTTAGACCTCGAGATTGAAGCTTCATCGAAACATGATCATTCAGACAGTACCAGTAGCCAAGTTGCCTCGAACTTGTCTCCCGTTGGAAACGATTACAAGCCCATCTCTCTGGATCTTAGCCTCTGTTTCAATAACAACAACAACAACAACAACAACTTGGATCTTGAATCATCTTCTTTGACGCTGCCAATTTCGAGCACCAGCGAAATTAGCAATCCGGAGCAACAACAACCATCAGTATCGAAGAGGGTTTTCTCTTGCAACTATTGTCAACGGAAGTTTTACAGCTCTCAGGCTCTTGGCGGTCACCAAAACGCTCATAAACGCGAGAGAACGCTTGCCAAACGCGCTATGCGTATGGGTCTCGCTGGAGTTTTCCCTGGCAGAGGATCTAGTAGCTCCTACGCCGCTGCTGCCACAGCAGCTGCTCTCTCGTGCCTCCCGCTGCATGGAAGCGGAAACGGTAACATGACGTCGTTCAGGACTTTGGGAATCAGAGCGCATGCCTCCCCCCACGACCTCGGCATTACAAGGCCAACACAAGAAACAATCATTAGAAACATTGCCAGGTTTAACCAGGGGTATTTCAGTAATTTCGTACCTTTTCTCGTTGAGGACGACGAGGCCGAGCTGCTATGGCCGGGGAGCTTCAGGCAACGGGCGGATGTGGTTGCGGCTGCGGCTGAAGCAGGTAATGGTGATTTAGGTGAACGAAAAATGGATTACTTGGAGGTCAAACATGCAGTGGACATGAAGAGTTCTCTTCCAGATCTAACCTTGAAGCTTTGAGCTATCTTCCTTTTTCCTCTTTTTGAATTTGGATTCTTAATTTGCTTTTGCGAGATTTATAAGTCTATTATGTACAGTGAGCGTTTTACAAACCATTTCTAATATGTTTTCGCTATGTGGTCACTTTCAATTGATGGACTTATAAGGCAATTCTAGTGTTTGCTTATGTGTATTAACGAAAGGGGATATGTATTTGATATAAAGTATGTAAGTGTGCACTTGTGAATAATCACTAGGTAAAAATCTATGAAACCTTTTATTTTAAGTATGATTATGAATTTGTTGATCAGTTTTGCTACGTCTCCTCTGGGTAACGATCCTATAACATTCGGAAATTGTGTTTTGCCTTTGTTTTAGAACTGGAAAATGTTTTTGTCTGTTGGCGAATGTAGGTTTGCGACCTATATTGTATGCTGTATCTGGAGTTGTAAGGTGTCTTTTTGAATTGTGTTCTCTTCCCAAAAAGAAATTTGTTGTCGATTGTGTAAATCTAAGTAGATTTTGTAAAATAATCTCTAATCCAAACCTATTTTTTCCTCTGTAATTTCCACTAAAATAGATGGATTTCACTAAAATAGTGAAAAAGTAAAATCCATCTATTTTCTCCTCTATAATAAAATAAATATATTATAGAATAAATCATTCGAGCAAAATTTATTCTATAATAGAAGAACTCTGTTTTACTAGGAATTATAGAGGAAAAAATAAGTTTGGGTTGGAGATGTCCTAAACACGAAGAAGAATATATATATACATAGAACTTAACTTAATCTACATGGATCCCTAACATGTTAATTTATTTTTTAAATGAATAAGATTAAGGCTCCGATTAGTAAAGACTTTCGCTTTAGACTTTAGCTTTAGAACTTTTGGCTGTAGAGATTTTGGCTTTAAAGATTATAGATGTTACTTTAAAAAATTTATAAGTTTGATTGGTATCGAAAGCTTTAATTGTTTTATTATTATAAAAATATATTAATATTTATGAACTATGTTCAAAAGATAATATAAAATCTGTAAAAATACAAAAATCTTAAAATAAAATATGAAAGGAATATTTAGAAGAAAAAGTTCATATTTATTATTTTATTTATCGGTTTGATAATCAAAAACTGTATTAAGGAATTGAATATCATAAAAATATTTTGCAGAATTTTGAGTTTCCAATGCTTATTATATAAATCATCTTTAGATCATCAAAATTTAATTTTTCTTTTTCTTTTAACTCAAATTTGTTCTAAATTGGTTGTTGACATTCTGAAGTTTTGGTAATATTTAAGTTTAGTTTTTAGTTAATAAATATTAGAAAATAAGACTGATTTCTAGTCAACATAAAGATATCTAAAATTATCTAACTGACTTGTAGGCTTTAGTTTATTTACTAGGAAAATTATAAATAGTAAAAAAAAAATTATTACAAATTAATCATTCATTTTCTTACAGCATAGTCCATTTAAAAAAATTATCCAGATTTTATTGGATTTTATTGTAATTATTTAGATATTTCATTCTCTTTTAATTGTTATTATCCAGCATAGGCCATGTGTTTTCCTATTCAAGTCATCTCCGTCATCGTCGTGAACTCAGATCCCTCGCCGCCGAATCCATTAATCTTTTATTTCAATCTGTCATGGATGATCTATTGATCGAATGTCAGCGAGCACTCGATCGATTCCGGTGACAAACTTTTCATTATTGCATCTTTGGTCTTTTAATTTATTACTTCTTTTAATTTGACCTAAACTTTCTAATATACCAGGTTTCTTTCTGATTTCCCTCAAACTTTTCAATTATGCACTCTAGACCTCGATATATGAAAATTGACACATAAATGCTACTATATTTGTGTATTGTACAACAATTTTTTTTCAATTCCACATCCAAAATACAATTACGTTCAATTAAAAAACTTTGTTGTACCAGTTATACCAATACTTATTATTCTCATTGTTGTACTAGTTGTATCAGTTATATGAATCATACATAATCCATTGTTCTTCTAATTTTAGGCTTTATATGTTTTCATTCTCTCGATGAATGGTATATTTCTATTAATAACCTTAAATCTTTTTCAAGTATGTGCAACATCTCATACAAAATCATATATATCATCATCACTTTTCAATGCTTGTTTATGCAGATATATCTTCTTTAATCATAAGTGTTATGATAAACTGAGTGAACCTTGATAATTTGCAAAATAGAATAAAAAGCTGTTTGAAATCAAATATGGAGATACCACAAACACTGGTATGTCATTTTTTAAAACAATCAAATAAGCAAGTTTCACCATATTCTACTTGTATATGTGTATTTACAGTTGTTTTGTCTTTTATCTAATTTTCATCTCCGTATCGATAAAATGCACCTTGGGGCGATAAGCCCATCACCCAAAGTTAAAACAACATAACTCAAATGTTATCACATTTAAATTAGTAATAACTGCTACTGTAGTAACATCAGTTGTACCAGTCAGACTATAATTGTCATAGTCAAAACAACAAACATTTTTTTAGTCTATTCTTCTAATTTTTTTCTGCTGCATTTTTTCTGGCTCGGCAATTACTATTTTCGGCTTCGAGATCAAGAAAATGAAAAAGATTATTTTTCGAAATCAGGACAACTATTACTTGTTGATTTAAATTGGGATTGGATATGTAAATAATTGGAAAGGAAGAAAATTATATTTTAAGAGAGGTCAAATTTAGATTTTTTTTTGACGCTCCGAAGGCATTTCGAACTTTACTCCAAAACTCACTTCAAACTCTATTTTGCAGTAAAATCATCTACAATCCTACTCAAAAACCCACTCCAAAATAGAGTATATGATTAGTCTAAATATAGAGTAAACCAATTCATTACTCCAAAATGGAGTTGAACTTTTTTATTTATAAAATGGTCCTCTATATTTAAATATTTTCATTTTTAATAAAATATTATTATAAATAAATATATAAATATTATTTTACTATATATATTATAAAAATTACTGTTAATATTTCTTAATTATAATATCCATCTAACGAACTATTTTATGCAACAAAATATATATAATATAAACCACAAAAGACCATATATATAAAAACTAAAAGATAAGCACCATACAACAAATATATAATACTCCCTCCGTATCACTTTAACTAGTGTTTTGAGAGAAAAAAATTGTTTCATTTTAAGTGATGTTTTCAAGTTTCCATGCAAAAAGTAAATGTAATTTTATGTTTTTGACTATTTGTATTCTGCAGTATGATTTTAATTGGTTGAACTATATGTATTTATTGTTATTTTTATACAAACGATAAAAATTGAGTAGAATTTTGTAATTTCTTAATCGGTGTGTAAGAATTTTAAAACTCATTTATTGTGATACAAAGTGATTATAAAACATAAAAAATCATACATATGAAAATGGACTATTTTGTAAATAGCATAAATAAAAGGTGATATTATTAATTTTTTAATAAACATAAAACGTAATATATTAAAAATATTCTATTTTAGAGTAGAAAAGGAGAAATATATGGGAGCAAAATTCAACTACTCAGCTCCATGTTGGAGTTACGGTAACAATCGTAGGTGTTTCCAGAATCATCTCGACACTCTTTTTTCTTCTTCCTTCATCAGTCGATCACCGCAAAAACTGAAAATCAACAGGTAACAAAACAAATGTTCGGCGTCGTGTTCCCCAATCGACATCTCAACCTTCACCCAAATCGACACTTTCCACTGGGTTCTCGACATGAACCACTTCGTCGGTAAGTTTCCTCATCATCATCCTCCTCTTCCCCCCCTACAAAAAAAAACCCTAACTAATCTAACCGACTCTCTTCAGGCGAAGCATTCGATCAAATCGGAGAGATGTGTATCTCAGATGCAGCTCACGGCGGGGGACTCCGCTCCTATATCGGCCAAAATCGGTATCTCGGTGGAGGACGCGGCGGCGCTTCCGTCGTTGGACGTGGCGGCGGAAAGGAAGATCGAGCGGTTGGCGATGAAGGTCGGGGAGAATCTGTTCAACTTCATGCAGTCGTTTTGCGGCGTGGACGGGAGCAAGTTGGTTGTTCCGATGGATATATTGGATCGGTGGTTTAACAAGTTTCAGGAGAGAGCTAAACGCGATCCTGGGTTTCTCAAAAGCTTCGCTTTGTAATGTTTGTAAACCTCAAAGGGTTTAGGTTTTGCTTCACTTCACTACAATGGACGAGATCTGATTTGATGTTATGTATGATGAATTGAAGAAGACATTGTAGTGTACTTTAGTTTGGCAATGGGAAAGTGTTTGCTTTTAGTGTTTTCGTTAACTTGATGCTGTTTCAGATTTGGTTATGCTCATTAGCTCAACGTTTCTTATCTTAGCAATTGAAAGTGTTAATCCATTACAGGGAAGCTTCACTTGTACTACTACTATGTCGGTTTTTCTCATTTTATCATGGGTTCTATACGCTGAGTTGAAGAAGAGATTGTAGTTTTACTTCAGTTTGCCAATGAGAAACTGTGAGGGATATGAATTATGAAGTTTTTGGCTTCTACTGTTCTTGGTTGCATACAGTTTCAGCAAGTCAGATGGTGTTTCAGATATGATCTTGTTTCATAAGCTCATAAACAGTTAAAAAATGTTCTTATCTAATTTTCTAAGGTACATGAAAGGTGAAAAACAACCCGAATGATTGAACCTATGGTTCTCTAGGGCCGTTTTCTAGATCTTCTGAATATACTTTGTTTCTCCTTTATTAGTCTATCTTCGTATGGTTTTTATGAAGCTGTTAATCATGAGTTAGGACAAATTACCATACGGTCTCTACTTGAATGTACCGGGCTATCTGCATTTATATTTTTGGAAGCTTTATGGTCCCTACAGTTCATTTTGAACCCGTCTCTGCATTTGCTTGACTGGGAAAATTATGCTACTTTGAGTTTCCCGTATTACGAAGTTGCGACTAGGGGTGTCAATTCGGGCTGGCCAAGCCCGGCCCGGCCCAAATCCGCTAAGCCCGTAAATATTTGAGCCCGGCCCGGCCCGGCCCGGCCCGAAAATTATTTGGGCCTAGAATTTAAAGTCCGGCCCGGCCCTTATAGGGCTATAGGGCTTTTCGGGCTTTTGTGGGCTTTTCAAAAAATAATTTGTCATTGCCACTTCCATCGTTTTAATACATGTGAATTTTCATTAAAAAAAAGAGTTTCATTTTTAAAAAATAAAAAATTTATAAAGTGAGT
>NC_027749.1:15015158-15035047 GCF_000695525.1 Brassica oleracea var. oleracea | reverse complement strand
ATGTTTTAGGGTTTAGGGTTAATTTTTTAGGGTTTAGGGTTTAGAATTTAAGTTTCGGGGTTTAGGGTTTAGAGTTGATTTTTCAGGGTTTAGGGTTCGTATTTCAAAAAAAAATAGGGTTTAAGATTGATGGTTTAGGCTTTAGGGTTCGTATTTCAAAAAATAAATAGGGTTTAGGATTGATGGTTTAGGCTTTAGAGTTGAGTTTTAGGGTTTAGGGTTTGAATTTCGAAATAGTATTATTTTTATTTTCTTAGATTTTTATGTATTTAAATATTTATTTATTATATATATAAAGAACAAGGACATAAGAGTCTTTTGCCACTTAATGAAGAATGTATTTTTAAAAATGTCTTTTTAGTGGTGGTAAAAATGAAAAGTGGTAGTATGAAAGTGGTAAACATGTAATTTCCCCTAATATTAATCTATTTATAATTAAAATTAAATAAAATTTTAATTTTTTTGTTTAAAATAATATTTCTTTAAAAAAAATCTTTTTTTTTTATTTTTGCAGGTTGGCGGGTACCCGCAGTTGAATTTTGGCTGAAACCCGCACCCACCCTGCATAAAAATCACTCAACCCGCACCCGCACCCGCACCCGCAAACCAAAATTTTCAAATCACTCGACCCGAACCTGCCCCGCAGCTAGAGATGTCAAACAGGTTTACCCATCCCATTCCGTCCCGTATCACGGTGGGTTAGTCGTCGAGCGGGTCACAGCGGGCCTGTCCCGCGCGGACTGCGGTCTTCAAAATGCCGACCCAAACCCGTACCGCAGAATATATAGGCATTCGCGGGCCGTCCCGCGGGACACCTCCTTATTAAACCGCATGATACATCTTCTTTCATGAATGTTCAAGTAGAAGAGTTGTGTAAGAGAGTTGAAGAGAACTCATTAAGTTTCACTAAAGTCTTATCAAAATCAATGCCACAAAGCTCCGTTTGTGCTTGCGTTTTTGAGCTAAAAGCTTTCTTTTGTTATCAGCATAAGCTTTTGTTAAGTTTGAATCCGATTGAGTTGTTGTTTTTGTATTTTAGTTTGGCAATGGGAAAGTGTTTGCTTTTAATGCTTTCATTAACTTGATGCTGTTTCACCTAAGATTTGGAACCATTTCACAAGAACAAAGGAGAATCGTGACAGATGCCTTTGTCATTACTGCAAGAAGTCGTTTTGTTGCGCAACAAGGTCGGGAACCTCCAACTTGCTGAAGCATATCGGTATCTGCAAACGCTTCAGGTCTTTCACAGAGGGCCAAAGTTCGACTCAAACTAACATCGATGAAGACGGAACAGTGAAGAATGCAAAAGTCAGTGCAACCACTTTCAGAGAAGCTACAAATGAGATGATGGTGATAGGACAATTACCTTTGTCTTTCATAGAAAGTGTTGCTTGGAAACACTTCTGTAAGAAGGTTAGATTTCTCTTACGTTTTATAATGCATACATTGTTTAATGATTCTGTTTAAATTTGTATCTGACTTGGTATGTTATGTGTGTAGATGGATCTAGACAGACCTGTCTCAAGGAGGACATCAACAAGAGACATTGTAGAGCTGTATGTGGAGAGGAAGGCTGCTATGAAAAAATGGTTTAAAGCTAATAAGCAAAGAGTTTCGGTCACTACTGATATCTGGACTGCTCAAGTAACACGTAAGTAGTGTCTGTTATGTTTTGTTCCTTTTGTTCTTGGCTTGATCCTTATGTTTTTATCTTTCTGTTGCCTTGATCACAGGTGCTAGTTACATGGTTGTCACTGCCCATTTCATTGATGATTGCTGGCGATTGAGGAAGCTTATCCTTGGGTTCAAGCACGTCATTGATCACAAAGGTCAGACAATATCTAAGGTTCTCTTAGATTGCTTAGTTGAGTGGGGAATATCCAAGGTATTCTGTGTAACCGTAGACAACGCAACGGCTAATACGTCTGCTTTAAGAAGATTTCAAAGTCAGTTTTCTTCACAGTCCGAAGATGCAGTGGTCTTAGATGGAGAGTTCATGCATATGAGATGTTGTGCACATATCATCAACCTGATTGTGAAGGATGGAATGGCTGATGTTAGTGAGAGTGTTGAGGCTGTTCGTAACGCTGTGGTCTATGTTAGAGCTTCGGGAAATAGGCTGGCATCGTTTGAGCAGAAGGTGGAAGCTGGGAAAATTACTAGAGGAAGCTTGCCATTAGATGTCATGACTAGGTGGAACTCCACTTACCTTATGTTGAGCACAGCCCTGAAGTTTCAAGTTGCTTTTGATAAAATGGAACAAGAGGACAAGCTGTACAACGATTACTTTTTGGAAGTGGAGAAAGGGCAAAAGAGAACGGGTCCTCCTCAGATGATTGATTGGAAAGCAATAGAAAGACTAAGCCGGTTCCTGATCATCTTCTACAACTCCACTGTCATTGTATCAGCTTCCACCTCTCTCAATGCTTTCAAATGTTACGGGGAGATTGTAACCATAGCCGCGAACCTGCAGGATTTGAGCCATAGCAGAGATCATGAGATGAAGAAAAAGGCTGTGGAGATGTATAAGAAGTTTGACAAGTATTGGGATGGGCTACAAAACATCAACAAGATGTTAATTGTGGCGACTGTATTTGATCCAACGAAGAAGATGGATCTTGCAAGCATGTGCTTTGATGAGCTTTATGGAGAGGGCAGCTTGGAAGGCAAGGAGATGTATGACTCTGTGATAAGGATTCTGCGTAGCTTGTTCAAGGAGTATAGTGAGAGATATGGGAGGAGTCGAAGAGGGGATTCTGATGATTCAAAAAAATCCAGCACCCAAGCCTCTCAATGTAGCCAACAAGAACATCAATCAACTGATACTTTGGAGTTGGTTGAAGATGGTTTAGGCTACAAGAGGATTGACCGAAAGTATAAGAAGAAGCTAAGTGAGACAGGAGTGAGAGACAAACGTGATGAGCTTGACATATACTTGAAAGAAGCTGTTGAGAATCCAGATTTTATGCTTGGTGTGGAATACGATGTACTATCTTTCTGGAAGAGAAACTGTACCAAGTTTCCTGTTCTGTCACTGATTGCAAAGGATGTTTTGGCCCTGCAAGTTTCTTCTGTTGCATCTGAGAGTGCCTTCAGTACAAGTGGGAGGTTAATTGACCCTTCTAGGAGCTGCCTTACTCACTACATGATTGAGGTTCTGATGTGTACCGAGCAGTGGCTAAAAGAGGACATTCGGTGTGAGTCAAGAGTGATTACAAATGCACAAATTCTTGAGGAAATTGAAGAACTTGAGAAACTTGAAAGAGGTATGTCTTCAATCTACTTGTTCACGTTATGTTGATTCTTATATGTGTTTATAATGACATGCTTGTTTCTGTATTTTCAATAGAATTTGCTGATTGAATTCAGGGGACTATCACAACTCACAATGTAATGTTTGCTCTCTCTTTCTATGAAGTTTACAATGTCTATGATTGAGTTTTCTGATTGAATACACTGCTTTTTCTGCTTACAAATATTTTGTTTCTGTTATAATGCTGTTGTTATTCTGTTTTGGCAGGAATAAAAGCTTATCAAGTGCGTCTGTGTTTGTCAAATGATCGTGTCCTCGAAAGATTATCTTATGCTTTGTTGTTTGTCTTTTTAAAACTTTGTTGTTGTTCTTTTCTTCCTATTTTCGGAGTTGATGTGTTTTGCCAAAGTCATAGAGACTTTGTTGTTGTTTTTTTCTTGCTACTTTCGGTCCTTTTGGATGTTTTATCGGATTTGATGTGTTTGGATGTTTTTTCTTATGAAAAGTTGCTATTTTTCGGATAATTGTGTTTAAGATGCTTTATAATTCAGTTTACTCATTATGTTTTTTATGTTTAATTTTTTTAATTATGTATTGTACTTCAGTATAATCCGAACCGAACCGAAAAACCCGAAACCGAATGATATATGACTACTTTACGGGTTTTAAGATGCAATACAAATTATAACCGAAACCGAAGTGATATTATCCGAATCCGACCCGTATTTAAAAAAAAATTACTATGGGTCTTTGAAGCATAAACCCGAAAACCCGAAAACCCGTAAAACCCGACCCGAAAGCCAACGGGTACCCGAACGCCCAGGCCTACTCAAAAGTGTAAATTAAAGAACACTTACCAATGCGTTTTGCTTTGGAGAGAAAAAGTAAAAAATATATTAGGCTTGGATAGCATGGACTTGCCATTACCTGTTGCGCTATAACTCTTTTGGGATGTCAAAGAGAGGATATGGATGGGTTATTGGATTTGATAAAAGCTTTATCAAGCCTAGAGCTGGGTTGCGGGTCAGACCCGCCCCGCTTGACCCGCCAACCCACAGGTTGACTGATTTTTTTGACTCAAAAAATTTGATCCGCTTGACCCGCAAGAAAAAAATGTGAAACCCGCACCCGCCCCGCTTAAACCCGCGGATAATACTAATAATAAAAAAATTATTAATTTAAATATTTTTATTAAAAATAATAATAAATCTTAATATTTTAAATATTTTTTTATTAAAATAATAATAAAATTTAATATTTTTAATATTTTTTTATTAAAATAATAATATTAAGGGAAATTGCCAAAAATACCATTTTCAAAGTACCACTATTCATGTTTACACTAACCATTTTTACAATCATCTTTAATGAAAGGTAAAATACATTTATGATGGTAAAATACATTTATAACCTTTTGATTAACTTTGACAAAAAAAAAACATAAGGTTAACTAATCTAAACTTAAAACATCGAACTCTAAACCCTAAATCATACTCTAAACCCTAAATCATACTCTAAACCCTAAATCATACTCTAAACCCTAAATCATACTCTAAACCCTAAATCATACTCTAAACCCTAAATCATACTCTAAACCCTAAATCATACTCTAAACCCTAAATCATACTCTAAACCCTAAATCATACTCTAAACCCTAAATCATACTCTAAACCCTAAATCATACTCTAAACCCTAAATCATACTCTAAACCCTAAATCATACTCTAAACCCTAAATCATACTCTAAACCCTAAATCATACTCTAAACCCTAAATCATACTCTAAACCCTAAATCATACTCTAAACCCTAAATCATACTCTAAACCCTAAATCATACTCTAAACCCTAAATCATACTCTAAACCCTAAATCATACTCTAAACCCTAAATCATACTCTAAACCCTAAACTATAAAACATCAACTCTAAACCCTAAACCCCGAAACATCAACTCTAAACCCAAAACTCTAAACTTTCAAATCTAAACCCTAAAACATCAACTCTAAACCCTAAACCATGAAACACCAACTCTAAACCCTAAACCCCAAAACACCAACTCTAAACCCTAAACTCTAAACCTTCAAATCTAAACCCTAAAACATCAACTCTAAACCCTAAACCATGAAACACCAACTCTAAACCCTAAACCCCAAAACACCAACTCTAAACCCTAAACTCTAAACCTTCAAATCTGTTTAGGGTTTAGGGTTTAGAGTTGATGTTTTAGGGTTTAGAGTTGAAGGTTTAGGGTTTAGGCTTTAGAATTTAAGTTTCGGGGTTTAGGGTTTAGAGTTGATTTTTCAGGGTTTACGGTTCGTATTTCAAAAAAAAAAAGGGTTTAGGATTGATGGTTTAGGCTTTAGGGTTCGTATTTCAAAAAATAAGTGGGGTTTAGGATTGATGGTTTAGGGTTTAGAGTTGAGTTTTAGGGTTTAGGGTTTGAATTTCGAAATAGTATTATTTTTTATTTTTTTAGATTTTTATGTATTTAAATATTTATTTATTATATATATAAAGAACAAGGACATAAGAGTTTTTTGCCACTTAATGAAGAATGTATTTTTAAAAATGTTCTTTTAGTGGTGGTAAAAATGAAAAGTGGTAGTATGAAAGTGGTAAACATGTAATTTCCCCTAATATTAATCTATTTATGATTAAAATTAAATAAAATTTTAAATTTTTTGTTTAAAATAATATTTTTTTTAAAAAAATCTTTTTTTTTTTATTTTTGCAGGTTGGCGGGTACCCGCAGTTGAATTTTGGCTGAAACCCGCACCCACCCTGCATAAAAATCACTCAACCCGCACCCGCACCCGCAAACAAAAATTTTCAAATCACTCGACCCGAACCCGCCCCGCAGCTAGAGATGTCAAACAGGTTTACCCATCCCATTCTGTCCTGTATCACGGTGGGTTAGTCGTCGAGCGGGTCACAACGGGCCTGTCCCGCGCGGACTGCGGTCTTCAAAATGCCGACCCAAACCCGTACCGCAGAATATATAGGCATTCACGGGCCGTCCCGCGGGACACCTCCTTATTAAACCGCATGATACATCTTCTTTCATGAATGTTCAAGTAGAAGAGTTGTGTAAGAGAGTTGAAGAGAACTCATTAAGGTTCACTAAAGCCTTATCAAAATCAATGCCACAAAGCTCCGTTTGTGCTTGCGTTTTTGAGCTAAAAGCCTTCTTTTGTTATCAGCATAAGCTTTTGTTAAGTTTGAATCCGATTGAGTTGTTGTTTTTGTAATAATTTGGCTCAAGTGTTATATGTTCATCAAACCATCTCTCTTTTTAATTATTTGGATTGCAAAAAAAATTGTGAATCACTTTGCCAAATTATACAAGTGATGTGATATACAACTAACTTTTCTCCTAAACAAAACCATTGTAACCAATTTTTTTTTTTTAATTTAAGAATAACACAATTTCACAGTACGTAAAATAAAACCAATCAACTTAAACAAGAAATATCACATTGTAATAAAGCAATTCATAGTTGTGTATAATAAAAAGAGAAAACCAAATCAAAACACCACAAGAACTCGAATCGTCATCGCTGGAGCTGGAGTCGTCATCGCTGGAGCTGGTGTCGTCATCGCTGGAGCTGGTGTCGTCATCGCCAGAGCTCGAATCATCATCCCCGGAGCTCGAATCATCATCGCCGGAACTCCTTATGTTTTATGGGGGAAAAGTCACAAGAATCGCTATTTTCTCACTTTCTTTCTCGTTTTTTCAGGTAAAATAAAAAATGAAGAAAAAAATGCGGGTCCATGTAATCCCGCATGACCCGTTTCGGCCATCCCGCAAAAGGCCCTGTCCCACAAAGACCCGTCCCGCGAGGCCCGCAAATTTGCAGGCCTAGAAACATCGTCCCAATACCGTCCTGCGACAGTCCTTTACGAGCCAGACCCGCGGTCCAGATCCATAATTGCCATCTCTACCCGCAACGGGTCAAACGGGGCGGGGCCCGCGGATAATGATTCATATTCCCAGCGCTAATCAAGCCCAAGGACAAAACTGCCGGTTTTCTCAGGTTTGGTCATATGATGGAGAGCTGATCTTTTTGCTTGATGGTTGGCCACAGTTAGAAAGGTTAACGGACATCACAGAAGAATCTGGTACGAGATCATTGGGTATTAAATGTTCAGATATGGTTTCAGTTGCACCATCTTGAACTTCTTGGCGCATTATGGCTCATTCAGACATGTCAAGGATCCTTGACCGAATCCTTACTGTTCCAGTTCCAAGTAATGGTGCATGTGATATACATTCCCTCATAAGCACATGCCGATGCCGATGAAAACAATCCTTATCTGCTACCAAGACATGGAAACTGGTTTGAATAACAGGTTCAATGGTCAATATTGGTCTTGTTTGCTCAAAAGATACCATCATGTTGTTTCATTTTGTGCATTCTAGACAACCTATTACCTATCTATGGGTGTCAGACGAGGGCTTGAGAACAGAAGCAGCAATGTGTACTTTGTGGAGATAACGAGGGATCATATCTTCTTCGTATGTCCATACTCTTTACATGGTCTGTACTAGACTACTAGTGTATGCGAAAGGCTCCTTGGGTCAAATATTACACTTGACCGATCTGATACTCTTGGTTTAACTCAGTTTCCTCCTCTAATATATAAGCCATCTTAGTTTAACTCAGTTTCCAGACAGGAGACAGCACAACACATTATACTTTTAGAACATCTCTAAGCAGTAAGCATTGACTAGTATATCTGCAGCCTTACGTTTTACTTTGCTATCAAAGTTTTCACAAGTATGAGAGATACCATATTACTTTGAGAATAGACAATGCTTTATCTTAAGATAACACATTCGTTTATCTTTGCCTTATTTTTTCTTGGTCGACTTTTAGACATGTCTTTCTTTTTCTTTCCTTTATTGGTATGACATTCTTTTGTTCATTTATCAAAATTCCAAGGAAGAAAACTGAAAAAGATAACATTTGGGACACTTGTGACCGGTTCGGCCGTTTGTATCTGATTTTCGGTTAGGCTATATATTGTGTTTTTTTTTTCCTTAAATTTTGAAAGGTCAAAGAGATTTCCAATCTATAACACTATATTATGTTTTCCCTTAAATTTTAAAAGGTCAATGACATTTTCAATTCATAACATTATTCAATACTAATTTTGTTTTTCTTCTCCAATCACGACACCAAACTTCATATCAAAACCATTATATTATTTAGGGCAATTATCTCAAATAGCAATTTTTAAGTTTTTATCACAAAAATAACCTTAAAAAAATGATCGAAATAGCCTCTTTTTATTTTGAAATTTTAAATATTTTTTTTTTTATTTTAAAATTTGAAACCCTATCTCCAAAACCACACCCCTTAATTCTAAACCCTAAGTTTAGATTAGTTAACCCTAAGGTAAAAATGTAATTTTACCATTTAATAAAACTTTTTTTGATCATTTTTCTTAGGCCTGGGCATAAAATCCGGAACCCGAAATCCGAAACGAACCCGAACCGAAAAACCCGATCCGTTATCTGACCCGAAACGTAAAAATACCCAAACGAATTTTGTAGGGTGGTACAAAAAATATCCAAGCCCGAAGTGTTACCGAAAAATCCGAAATTAATAGTCAATATAAATATTTTGAAATATATATAAGTATTCCAATTATTAAATTCAATATTTGTGGTAATATTATATATAATAATAAATATTAAAATTCTAATAAATGCTTTAAGTACACAATTAGTTATAAATAAGTATTTTATAATTTGCTCATTGAAATAAAAAGTCTACTCTCCATAAGGCAATACATATTGTTTACAAATGATGTTTGTTTTCATGTTTGATTTAACATTTTATTGTTATTTTATCAATTTTATATTTGATAGATTAATTTTTATTTAATAGATGTTTTTCTTTATGTTTTACTTCAAAAAATTTGTTTTTACTTTGGTTATATCCGAACCGAACCGATATAACCCGAATCCGTATGATATATGATTACTTTATGGATTTTATGATGCAATACAATTTTGAACCGAACCCGAAGTGTTATTATCCGAACCCGACCTGTACTAATAAAATTTTAGTATGGGACCTAGAAGCGTAAACCCGAAAATCCGAAAACCCGAAAAACCCGACCCGAATGCCAAGGGGTACCCGAACGCCCAGACCTAATTTTTCTTATTGAGAGCTATTTTTGTGACAAAAACATAAAAAAGATTATCATAGAGAATTTCTCTATTATTTAATATTTAAAATATAAATAATAATAATTATATAATTATATTAAATAAAAATATATTAAAATAAAATAATTATACACTATTCATTTATTTAATATTTTATTATAAATATTTAAATATTTAATTTATTATTTTCTGTATTTTATATTTTATTTATCATTTAGTTAATTAATAAATAAATGAATGGTTTAATGTGGTGAATAATATAACAACAAATTTGATGTGATATTATAGTATTGCAGTAAAATAGTGTAATTTTTTAATGTTGAATCGGAGATGTTTTATATCAAAATTACACTAAAATAAAAAGTTAAAGATAATTTAATAGAAATTGTCAATAAGTTAAAGAAAAAAAAAATAAAAGAAAAGGAAGGGTGAATATCGAACAAAACCACGCGGAGACCAGCCTTTCCTTTTGACCCATCTCAGCAACGGAGATTTGATCCCGACGAAAACGCGTCTTCATCATCTTCCTCCTCCTTTCTTTTCTGTCGATTTTGGCTGAAAGGTATGTTTCCTTATCCAAAGTTTCTGCTTTCGCAACGCTCCTAGATCTCAACGTTTCTTCTTTCTAAGTGATTGTTCTCTGGTTGGGTTTCTCGGATATTCTCCACTTGTATTCCTAAAATTCAAAGATCTCCTGTTAATTGCGCTACAGAAATTACCATTAAATGTTGTTGTAATGTCAAATTACCATTAGATGATAAGTTGTATGGATTTGATTGTTAATATTTGGCTGATTCTGCTGCTTTGCAGTTGGATTTGTGATAGCACCTTTGTCTTTTTTACTACAACCAAATATGGATGACTGGGGTAAGACTAACTCTCCTGTCTTTTATATGTTTCTGAGTTGGTTTTGTGGAATTTAATGAGTACTGCTTTTTATTTTATTTCAGAGGATGAACAAATTGCACCACTTCCAGCAAAAGTTGTGCTTAAAAGCAACTGGGATGATGAAGATGTAGATGAGAATGAGATTAAGGACTCCTGGGAGGATGATGACGACGACCAACCTGCTCCCGTATACCTTGCCTTTTTAAACTCTGGTTTGTTCTTGTTCCTTTTTTTAGTTTCTGAAACTTGAATTTACTTTCGTGTAGCCGCCTCCGGTAAAGCCTGCTCCACAAAAGGCTCCTCCGAAGAAAGCTGTTGAGAAAAAGGGTAAAGCAGCTGAAGCTCCAAAAGAAGAACCTTTAGATCCTCTCTCTGAGAAACTTCGCATGCAGAGGTAATGTAAATTAAGAGACAGATGACCAAAGGCTGTGACGTGTTCTTCTTATACGTTATGTTATTTTACTTTGACAGGCTTGTTGAAGAAGCGGACTACAGGGCAACTGCTGAACTCTTTGGAACGAAGGGTGAAGAGAAAAGCCTTGACATGTTCATCCCCAAGTCTGAATCTGATTTTTTGGAATATGCTGAAATGATTTCTCATAGGCTTAGACCATATGAGGTATGGTTCCATTCCGTATTTCTTCTCTCGGCTTAGGGCGAGTGGCATCTTAGAATCATATACTTTGTATTGCAGAAAAGTTATCACTATATCGCATTGCTCAAAGCAGTCATGAGACTTTCGGTGACCAACATGAAGGCGGCAGATGTTAAAGATGTTGCTTCGTCCGTTACAGCAATAGCAAATGAAAAGCTTAAGGCTGAGAAAGAAGTTGCTGCTGGTAGAAAGAAGACAGGTGTGTACAGTGAAGACCGCTTTCTAAACTCACTCTTTGATTCTTGGAGTAGTTATTGATTATATTCCTATTTCCGTTCATGCCTCAGTTTATATTTGGCTTAAATTAGTTAGTGTGGATAAACTTTTTGTGATCATTAAATGGGTTTTTTGATTTATTTCATCAGGCGGGAAGAAGAAACAACTTATTGTAGATAAGGCCGATGACGATCTAGTAGCTGGTCCTTATGATGCCATGGACGATTTTGACTTCATGTAGATTACAAGAGCTTTGTGATTGTGAGGGAATACAGTTTCGATTGCCTGGCTTCTGTTTCATCATTATCTCTCGGGAAGAAGAGCAAAAGTTTCTTAATTCTGGGATATATATAGTTGGAACAAAGAAGTCTTGCTTTATGGGTTTTGGTCTGTGGAGACATTCTCTAAAGAGTCTTGTTTTGTTTCTTCTCTGTTGGTTAAAAAGCTAATACTTTAATTAATTCTCGTTTTCTGTTGGTTAAAAAGCTAATACTTTAATCAATTCTCGTATAATGGTATACAAATGTCTTATCTTTGCTCATGGTTCTCTCTATCAGCACTGGTAAGTCCTGCATATCTACTATTCAACTGAAACATTTGAAGATAGAAGTCATGTGTTGTTCTCATTTGGAGTCGTAAGAAAGCTTAGTAAGAGACTTGGACGGATATAGAGGGTTTGTTGTTGCAGAGTCTTAATAGCTTACCACTTATATACCATTGTTCTTGGAGGTAGGCATTTCATGGGAATTGTATGCGCTTATGGTCTCTCATCTCTCGCTGACATTATGGAACACTGTCACCATTACGCAAATCTGAATTGGATTGATGGGATGCGCGAGATTGCTCGCTAGGTCTCCCCACCGTCAACAATACGCTAATCCGAATTGGAGTAATGGGGTGAGCCGAGATAGCTCGCTAGGTCTCTGTGAAGGAACATATGCGTAAATATAAGTATAAAGGCGAGAAATGAAAAACACAGTGATTAATGCGGTTCGCTAAGTTGCATACCCCCACATGCAATGCAAGGAGAAATTTTATTATTTAGAGGCTATGTATAACTCATATGAGGGTTACAAGAATACAAACCCCACATTAGACTTGTAGATATTAAGTCCAATAATACCATGCAACTTCCAACAACTTATGCAATACACTTGATGAAGAGAACTTGATGCAATCCATTAACTAGATTCAACATCAAGATTCAAAGCACATCAACGAATCTCCTTCTGGACCAGATGCCTCTTCAGGTAAGATATCCTTTCAGACCATATGGCCCTTCGTGCCAGACTAACATGTCGAGATGTTCAACAAGTCCAAGCAATTATTAAACTTGCTTTGAGGAACAAACTTAGTGAAAATGCAAGTAGGATTATATGCAGTTCTCACTTTCTTCATAGTTCACTTCTCATCTCGCAAAACGGGATACCTCACATCAATATGCTTGGTTCTCTTATGATGAAAATGATCCTTGGCTAAGCATGTCACTCAAATCTGTCGTAATACACAATAGCTTGATATATCGTGATGTAAACCGATATCACTAATCAATCGTCTCAGCAATTTTTCTTTGCCTTGCAGCTTCTGTTAGCAATGTTGAATATAGAGTCGCCTTCCAGCTAACCACATAACTGCCCAAGGTGAACAAATAACCTTTCAAAGATTTTTTGCTGTCCACATCTCCAGCATAATCAGAATCAGAATAGCATATAACCAGCCGTGGAGTCTCTCCTTCACAGACGAGACTAACATCAGATGTATCCTTCAGGTACCAATAAATTTACTTCACAATTGTCAAGTTTTTCTTCCCATGTTATCCGAAAAATAAAGAAGGTAACTTTTGTAAGGGTTTGACTAGGCCTCAGCAAAAACGGAACCAAAGATCCGAAGCGGAACCGAACCGAAATATCTGAAACCGGAATCTAAAACTCTCAAATACCCAAATGGTTTATATATTTCTATATATTTCTATATCCGAAACAATAGAATCGAACCGGAACCAAAACGAGAATGGAACGGATACTCGAATATATAAAAATATTAATTATATAGACATATAACATAACTATATATATATATATATATATATATAATTTAAAAATCTATTAAAAGTATCAAAAATATTTTAAGAAAACTTACTATTATAAAATATCCGAACTACCCGAAAGTATCCAGATATTTCTATCTGAAATATCCAAAGTAATCCGAAATATTTAAGATTTTTATCTAAATCATCCTAATTATTCGATATTTACCCAAACTACCCGAAATTTAATTTGAGTTACCCGAACTACCTGAAATAACTGAACCGAAACCAAATGAGAACTTATTTTTCCGGTTCATAGTGTACTACTCAAACCGAACCGGAGCCGAAAATATGTGAGGTGGTAAATAAATTCTTTAGCCCCCTATCAGACTATCCGATATCCAAAATATCCAAATCGAATTGATACCCTAAATGCCAAGACCTAGGTTTGACTACCAAGAACTTATTGTTGTATTTTTGGAATAGTATTTAATTTTGAGTACTGGTCAAGAATCATAAAGTAACAGCCAATAGAATTTTACGTGACAGTCAATGGTTAAATTTAATTACGGATGGGCACATTAACTATCCAAACTCCTATATATTCATTTTCTCTCAAGTCCAACTCTTCAGACAGCGTTTCATTATCGCTTCCGACAAAACTCTTTATACCTTTCTGCACTTCCTTTCCGCCGACCTCCTCCATGGCTCCGATTGCTGTCGGCGATGTTGTACCTGAAGGATCTATCTCCTTCTTCGACGAGAACGATCAGCTCCAGACTGTCTCCGTTCACTCCCTCGCCGCTGGTAAGAAGGTCATCCTCTTCGGTGTCCCTGGTGCTTTCACCCCCACCTGCAGGTAAACTCCTCCACACACTACCTAATAGATCTGGGAGACTTATTCGATTTTGAGATCTTGTCTCTGAGATTAGGGTTTTCAGATCTATGAGTTGTGTATGTCAGTGGAGATCTGGGGTTTGATTCTAAGCTGATGAATCTTGTTGACTTGTGTTTTGTTTTTCCCTGGATTAGCATGAAGCATGTGCCTGGATTCATCGAGAAAGCAGAGGAGCTGAAGTCAAAGGGCGTTGACGAGATCATTTGCTTTAGTGGTGAGTGTTGATAAAATAGTGTGTGTATTCTTATCATATTCAAAAGTATATGATGTTTGGTCTGATTGTAACGATAACATCATTTTGCATTGATTTGTTTGCAGTGAATGATCCGTTTGTGATGAAGGCATGGGGGAAGACGTACCCGGAGAACAAGCATGTGAAGTTTGTGGCTGACGGTTCAGGAGAATACACGAAGCTTCTTGGACTCGAGCTCGACCTCAAGGACAAGGGTCTTGGTGTTAGGTCAAGGAGATTTGCTCTGTTGCTCGATAACCTCAAGGTCACTGTTGCCAACGTTGAATCTGGCGGCGAGTTCACAGTTTCTAGCGCCGATGATATCCTCAAGGCTCTCTAAGAAACTCTTATCGTTTGTGTGTATGAAGAACCGCTGCATGTGATAGTAGTGAAGAGTGTATCTCTGGCCTGATTTCTGACGATAAATTAGGCATAATAATAAAGCGGTTTAAGTTGCTTATTTAATATTTAAACTGTTGGCTCTTCTTGTTGTCATTGTTCGTATAATTTATGAAAAAAATTTGAGCAATTCATAAATTTGAAGGATGCATACCAAATATTTGCATTCTGGTCGAGACTATATGAGATGGACATGTACTTTAAACCTACCTACAAGTTAGGCTACCCGAGATTTGTGATAGAATGGTTGGTATCATGCTTTTTATTACTTGGCAGTCTACTTGTCCGTTACACTCGCCAAGTAAGAATAGTTGGTGTCGTGCTCTGCATCTGCATTATGGTAGAGCAGTCATGTTTTTGTGTGTTATCAAGTTGATTTTACATTCTGCGTCACTCATTGAAAACTCTTAAATATTAACATAAATATTCTTCCCAAAATTGCATCCACATTATTTTACAAAACCAACTTGAACTTTGAAGGAGAAAAGCTTAAATATATGTAACTGTGTTCTTAGAACTGCAAAAAAAACATTATAAAAACTTTAAAACTCACGAAACCCAAAAGACTATTGCATTTCTTCACCTTAAAAACGAAGGATATTTGTTTTGACAAAATTAGTAAAGAAAGTTTAAAAACCTTGAAATCATCCACTGATAAATATATTCACATCACAACACAAGTCCTTTCTAACCTCCAGGAGTTGGTTACACTTCTCTGGTATCCGGCTTAATATTAGAGTATTGGTTCATGTTGTCTTTTTTTTTTTAATTGGTTCCAGCTCTGTTTTGAAATCAAAGCTAAATCTGAGGTCTCTTCTTCTCTTTTTCCCAGGATTTGTAATTTTATCCCATGCAATTCCTTCCAGGCCAGATTATGTTTCTCCTTATCAGAAGACCACCGCCGTTAACTTCTTATCACGCATACAGGAATATATAGCAATGCACATAGGAATAACATCAACTCGAATCAATAACAAAAATAAAGGAAGCATGTCACAATGTTTGGAAAATATTGTAGGAGATGAAACAAATCGTTCTCATTATTCCCATTAAGTAAACGTTCTCTCTTTTATTTCGTTCTTCCACTCTCACAAACCCACCAAATAAGACACTTATGATTCAGGAACTGACTCAAACTTCTTAAGCTTTGATGCCAAGTCTTGTCTTGAGCTCATCTGCAACTGCATCGATGAACTCCTCTGTGTTCAAGTAAGTGTCCCTTGAGAGCCTGGAAAAAACATAGAACACAAATCAATTGAACCAATCTTGACGAGAAACGTGGAATGAACAAGTCTTTGTGACTCACTTCGAGCCGTGAATGATGAGTGCAAGATCTTTCGTCATTTTTCCAGACTCCACCGTACCCACACAAGCAGCTTCAAGCTTCTCGGTAAATTCCAAGAGTTTTGAGTTGTCATCTAACTTAGCTCTATTCAAACAGATATTGTCATTCCTTTTATATATAACCATCTTCCTTTAAATTCTAAGCGCGCGTGAAGGATGCTTTTCTCGTTACCTGTGTGCAAGTCCACGAGTCCAAGCAAAGATGGAGGCTATGCTGTTTGTGCTCGTCTCCCCACCTTTCTGGTGTACCCTGTAGTGACGAGTTACCGTTCCATGAGCTGCTTCAGCTTCAATCGTCTTTCCATCCGGGCAGACCTAATCAAGATACCAAAACCGTGGTAAGAGCAGAAACTTAGAATCAGCAACTCAAAAGGGAACATGTAAGTAACAGAGATATGTGTCATGTTATATACCAGAACAGATGTCATCAATCCAAGTGACCCGAATCCTACACACATTATAAGAAATTATTAGCCAACAAGTAACCTAACAAAATTCTATGTGAATACCAAAGCAATTACAGCTCAAGGCATAATCATTTATCAGCATAACACAAACCTTGTGCCAGGAAATCACTTTGGACATCACCATCGTAGTTCTTGCATGCCCACACATAGCCTCCCTCGCTCTTAAGAGCGTAAGCCACCATATCATCAATGAGACGGTGTTCATACCTGACCAGTTCAATCATTTAGATCCTCCTCGATCAAAGCCAACATATACAACACAAGACAAAAAAGTAAGAGTCGACTCACCATATTCCAGCAGCCTCATACTTTGATTTCCAGCTGGCTTCATACACCTCCTGGAAGATGTCTTTGAATCTTCATAGTAAAGCACAAATGCAACCAACATCAAATATGGATATGGGTAGAGCAAAAAGTATATATGGTAAAAAAAATAACGGAAACGAACTTTCACATACCTGCCATCGTATTTCTTAAGAATGGTGTTCTTTGTGCTAAGATAAAGTGGCCACTTTTTCTCATAAGCAGTGTTCATCGATGCCTCAGCAAACGCACGGATGGACTGCATTTAAAAGGAAACATAAATATATAATTTGATCTGAGAGGTCAATCTCCAAGAGAACAAGTTTGACTGTAGTTGGAAGAGAGTGTAAGTGTTACTACTATACCTCATCAGTGTTGTACATGGCCATGGCAACACCACCTTCGCCAGTAAATGTGAACACTTCAGTTTCAGTTTTCCCATCTTTTCCCTCTGTAAATCAAAGACATTACAGCTTTTATCAGAACCAATGAATATTAAAGGAAAAACAGAATGATTTTTTCAAAATTATACAGTGCCATCCCAAATGAGAGGTAGTAAGTTTTACCAAAAGTCATAGTCAGTTTTCCTGGACCCTTGATAACAGCATCAGTGGCACGGTACTGATCACCAAAAGCATGCCTTCCAATGCAGATGGGCTTCGTCCAGCCTGGAGAAAACAAGACACATTCTCAGAACCCTTTGGCGATATAATTGCTAATGTGCAACTAGGCCATTATCAATAATTTACCTGGGACAAGCTTGGGAACATTTTTGCAGATAATTGGTTCTCTAAAAACAGTTCCTGCGAGGAACAAACGAAGTGTAAGGCAACGGAGAATGATACTGGACAGGGTAAACATACAACTTTGAATTTCTTACCATTCAGAATATTCCTGATGGTTCCATTTGGACTTCTCCACATCTGCTTCAAGCCAAATTCAGTGACACGGCCTTCATCTGCGGTGGAGAAGATCAATAATTAGTAAAACGAAACTCAACAGCTAAACAAATATAGTTGTTAAAGCAGACCTGGAGTGATGGTGGCACACTTGATTGCAACATTATACCTAAAACGAAATTACAAGCATCAAAGATTAATAAATATTCCACACAGAATAGCAGAGATGCAACATAAGGTAGAGTAAGAAACACATACTTCTTAGTGGCTTCAGCGCTTTCGATAGTAACTTTGTCATCGGTAGCATCACGGTGAGGAAGGCCAAGGTCGAAGTACTTGATATCCAACTCCACGAAAGGGGTAATAAGCTGAAAAACATTTAAGCAAACGAAATAAAAAAAAAAATAAATGCGAAAATAAAATGAAGGCGTGGGTAGAGAGAGCTCTTGTACCTTGTCCTTGATGGACTTCCAGATAACTCGGGTCATTTCATCACCTAATTATTACACAAGGCCAAGGAGAAGAATAAAGTGTGTGTGAGTAAAAGATACAAAACGTTTTTAATCAAAGGACTAATAAGCAACTAGCACAAGAAGCGTCAACAAGTCAACAGCTAAATTAAAAAAAGAAAAAAAAAAAACAATAGCTGAAAAATCAGCATTCTTTGATATTACGAAGAGACAGAACAATGAACACACCGGTCTAATTTTCTGAGAGTGTTCGAAACAAACATCGAAGCTATTTCTCGATGTAGATCAAATAGTTCAGCAATATAAAAATCTCCTGACACTGAAACGTGAGGCAAGTTCGAAAAAAACACAAAAACCAAATCTAGCATGGAAGTAAAAACTAGTTTACACATGCTTGTACTCTAGCTAGCAGATCAGAACGAAAGAACGGAACTTCGATAAAAACGAGGCAAGTGAAATGTAATACGTTTTTTTTCATTTTCGCATCGAAAAGATCTGAACTAAGAAAATCTAGAGAGAGAGAGAGAGAGAGAGATCTCATCTCACCATCCATCTCGACGATGGGATTTGCAACCTTGATCTTCTCGAAGGCCATGGTTTTTCGTTAGATATACGGATCCAGACGATCGGATTGGACGTTCTAATCTTCGGCGATCTACAAACGAGAGAAGTGGTTCCGGCGGGAGACAGAGATGGTCGATGGTGGTGAGTGGAGTAGGTGAAAAAGGGTGTGCAGGGGGAGAGGGAGGTTCTATTTATTCTTCTCTTTTTTAGGATTTTGGAAATTTATTTTTGGACCCCATTAATTATTACTTTATTCCAGTTTTGTCCCCTCTTCATTTCTTCGATCTACTGCCCACTTGTTCTAGAATGGAAGGAGGGGAGTGTGATGTGGATACGAAATTGTGCATTTATTAATGTATTTCTCCTGAATTTTCTCGGTAGAATATGTTTAATCACAATATCAAATTATATTATTACAATAATGTTGGATTTTAAAACAAATATGTTCATTTTACTTCAAAACTAATTTTGGAAAGATTTTATATAAAAATCTATCGCAAAACGAAACAACTAACCATCAACGCAGAACGAAAAAGACAAAACAAAAGATGAGACTGAGCCGTTCACCCACGTCGTCACTTCCTCTTTTTGGACTACATCGCCCACTTCCTCTCATTCGAACCACGTTGCCCATTCCTAGGGCTTGGATCACATCACCCATTTCTTCTCTCTCAGTGATCTTCACCCGCTCGGAGCATGTTGCATACTTCCTCTCCTTTGGAACACGTCACCCATTCTTCGAACTTGGAGCATCTCGCAAACTTCTCCATGATTAGAGCACGTCACCAAATTCTCGGAAAAATCAAATCACATATTATGAGTATTTAAATGTTATGTTTTTTTTGGAATGAATGTTTAATTGTATTCATCAAAAGCTCTGTTTTACAACGAGTGTAACGATGGTGGTAAAATTTTAATATTTCCAGAAACTCATTTCTTAACCACATGTGTTTTACCAAAGACGAAGTATCCCCTCGTACTTCTTCTCTCGAGAGTTCACCAGTAGAGAGAGGCGATTGTGAATGTTCTTGTCAACTGTCTTGTGGATCGAGGAAAGCGAGGAAGGGGGGGGGTCTCCATGGGTATGCATATTCCTTTCC
>NC_027749.1:14993661-15013322 GCF_000695525.1 Brassica oleracea var. oleracea | reverse complement strand
TATGCATATTCCTTTCCATCCAGACAGAGTGAATTGTGATATGAAATGCATAGCGTATAAGGAAAAACCGTTGGCAGTCCAAGTCGTTTTTTGCAAGTTCCTAGACAGTATTCAATCAATCAGAGGTGTGGTGGTGTCCAAACATGCCTTTCGTGAGATTACTCCGAATTTTTCCAGAGAATCGCACTGGAAGAACATATGATTTGTTGACTCTGCACCATTGTTACAAAGACAACGTGTTGAACAAGTATTTTTATCCCACAGTACCTTACGATCATATATTCATGTTTTAAATACTACTATTCATGTTTCTAAACAATATAATAGTTAAAATTGTGTATTTTTGTCATCAGAATAAACAGACTCGATTAAGACTATGCTAACCAAACATGGGACTCTGTGTCAATGTAGACAATTTGAGACGGTTGGATACGAGCACCACGTGCAAGGCTATTCACTTTTTTGTTTTGAGTTTGGGTACATGTGTGATCATGAATGTTATGAAACTCTCCTTCATCTGTTGTATTTCTTCGAGGTAGGATGCAAAAGTTGTCATTCTTCTAGTTCCAAAACCATCTTCACCAGTTGCGAATAATCTGTCGCAAATGTTACGTGAAATTATCGTAGATTTCGCATACATTCCATTGGCCATATATATAAAGGCTTCATATTTCGTGTGAAGTGCGGATATACTATTTCTTATGTTTCTGGCCTCCATCAATCCATCAAAACATTCAAGTGTACTATACCAACCATGACCAGAAAAAATTCTTTATTTTTCAAGACCCATTTATAAAACACCATCTCCCTATTCTCATACGTTCATCTTGGATATCTCCCAAACTCACATGCGAACCATTTTGTACTTGTTGTAATTGGCCTAGTTCCATAGTGTAACGTTTGTTTCTGCTAATCTTAGAGTATCTTTAGGATCTTTGTCAATAACATTAAAAATCTTGTTGTTTTGTCCTTTCCAAATATACAATATGATCCAAGCATATTAAGCATCCTCTATGTATGATGAAATCTTCCAAAACAAATAATCCATGTTTGCAAAGAATGATCTCATAGGAAACATATATAGTGATGTCGGAATTCTTGATAAATACATGAATCGCTGGAGGGCATTCAAATATAACATGGTTTATAGATTCTTCTTCCGCACCACATCTCTCACAGCTAGTGTCACATTGAATCCCACGATTCAACAAAATTTTCCTCACCGATAAACACCCTGCAATAATCTGGTAGAGAAAATGTTTCAACTTGTGTCAAAGCAATATTAAAATTAGGTCTCACATTTTAATTAAATCTTAATACAAATTATTTGATAAAATAAAAATTAATTAAAACACTCAAATAATTTATAAAAATTAACTATTTGAAGGTTTAAATGCTAAAATATTTTTATTAATATAAAATAAATTAACTAACAGATTATAGTGTATTTGTTTTTTTTTTATTTGAAACACATTCGTTTAGACAAAACAAATTTTCATTTAAAATTTAAAACTGTATATAAATATATAAGATGTTAAATCAATAAATTTACATTAAATGAATTTAATAATAAAAGTTTTATATATTAAAATTATTTTAAATAAATTCATATATATATAACAGTTCATTACAGGAATTCTTAATCCAGGTTATAAAAATAAAATGAAATAGTATTTAATATATATGTTTTATATTTAATATAATTATGAAGCAATATAATTATATTTTTATTTCTTTTTATTAAATTATATTTTGTTAAAAAAATTTCCTACTTGTTTTCCTTACATATCTATATTATTATTTGCGAGGTGATTTTTCGAATCCGATCTTTCACGTTAAAAGTTCGAGTGGTTAATATCGTTTATACCATTAATGAATAAAATATATAAATTACCTATAAAAGAAAAAAGAATTTAAATTATTTTGATTAGACAAGTGATTAAAACTAATAATTATTGTTATTATTATCCAAAATCCAAATATATATTTTAAAATAAAAAGATAATATATACTATGTTGTTATCTGGAAATATCTTTAATAATTGTTTTAAAACACAGAAAACACATATAACTAAATATTAATGAAGTAAAATTCTTAATTTTATATAATTGAAAAGAGAATATATTGAATGATGTTAAAGATTGACCTATTAATAATAAATATAGTGTACAAAGAACTTTTCAAAAAAATATACGTAAAAATGTTCAAATGAAAATATAAATAATAATTGGTTGAAAAATGAAAACATATATAATAATGTATTATTATAGTCTTTTAGTTAGTAAATAATGTATTAATAAGTAATTAAAAAAATGTTCATGTCCGCATCCGTGGGTGAAACACCTAGTTAACACATGTATAAACAACAAAAAACTATTTATATGTTAACATTTTTTTTAATTTTGAAACTTATGTTAACGTGTTTTTCTAATATGTTTAACATCTAACCGAAAAAGCTTAATGAGAATCAAATTTACGGGGAAAATATATAAAATAATGGATAAAATAAACACATTAAAGTAAAAGAAAAGATAAAGTGCAAAAGATGTTGTGGGGTTTGCAATTGGCAACCGACTCAAAATGCTTTTTCAGCTTCTTTACATAGTTTTAATCTCTTTTTGTCTTTCTTACAGTTCCATCGTTGATCGATCGAATTCAAACCCTTATATTACGCTTCTCTTTCTTATATAACTCTCTTTACAATCCCAACTCTCCTTCTCCTTTGCTCTCTCAACTCGCAAGTTCTATATATGTTCACATTTATCTCTTTAATATATTTCTTTATCATTAGCTTCTAGCCAGGAAGTAGATATGGCTCCTGTTTCAATGCCTCCTGGTTTCCGGTTTCATCCAACAGACGAAGAGCTTGTCATCTACTACCTCAAACGAAAGATTAATGGCCGGACGATCGAATTAGAGATAATTCCCGAGATTGATCTCTACAAATGCGAGCCCTGGGATTTACCCGGTATTTATCTCTCTTTCCCCTTATTAATTTATTATTGTTCTCTTAAGATGCAAATCATTGTTATCATCTGGATCAAGAAAAATACCAATTAAAAGTCTACATCGTTTATACATGGACATGTTTTGTATCTCATTCTAAAAAGGAATATTTGAGGCAATATAGCATAGCAAAAGGAAAAAAAAAACTCTGTCTCGTTGCTTTTCATATATATCATTAATCATCTAATTGATAATTATTGCAAGATCGGTTTTTTGGACTTCAGAATAACTTCATTTTATAAAAACTACATAGTGTGATTGTGTGAACATATCTATTGATAAGAATAGCCCTAGGATCAGAAGAGACATTTCGTGTACGTTATTTTCAAAGATATATATATATATATATGTTTTTTTCTCTTCCAACACTAGTTTCTAGTTTTTAAAAAATGTTTACGTACCAAGTTATGTATCTCCAGACACGCATCGAACTTGAAGGCTTTATTAACTAAAAATAATAAACAATGCCTACTTTATAGTTCATAAAAAAAACAATGCCAACTTTATATTGGACCCATCCTTACACCATGATTATCCCTAAAAAACTTATTGGGTTTTTTAGTTTAAAAAAAAAAAAAAAAAAAAAATTAAAAAACAAATCAATCGCGGACCGCCACGAGTCAGTGGGGCCCACGAACAGTATAAGAAACTCACTAAGATCGGTTCTTAATTAGTAGTTTTTGTAACCGATCCTTAAGAGTTTTGTGGGGATCCATGCACTAAAAAACCCACTAAAAATCCCGGATAATCATGCTCTTACATTTATTCTTTAAGAGGATTGTAATAAAACCGAGAGATGCGGTGGATAGTGAGACAAATTCGGAAGACCGAGTCAAAAAGGTAAGAAGATACAAAAAAAGGAAAAAAAAGTAACACAATTACGGTTTGGCATGTGCTTTAGGGTTTCGGAAGCTTCTCATTCACCCTCAACTTTTGTTTTACAAAAAAGTGTTCTCCTTTTGTCTTTTATTTAATCTTTTTGATTCTCATATTAAGAACCTAAGTGTATTCAAAGTAATTGTTGAATAGACCTAATTCATATGTTCTCTTAATATGATTTGTAAAATTTGCAGGGAAGTCCTTGCTCCCAAGTAAAGACCTAGAATGGTTTTTCTTCAGTCCCCGAGACCGGAAATATCCCAATGGATCCAGAACTAACCGGGCGACAAAAGCAGGTTACTGGAAAGCCACAGGAAAAGATCGTAAAGTTACTTCCCATTCGCGGACTGTCGGAACAAAGAAAACGCTAGTTTATTATCGAGGACGAGCGCCTCACGGCTCTCGTACCGATTGGGTCATGCATGAGTACCGTCTTGAAGAGCAAGAATGCGACTCCAAGTCCGGCATACAGGTAGATAACAAAACATCATAAAGATGGTATTCTCTTACAATTTTATTGATTTATTATAATTTAAATGAATGCATAAACATTTCAGGATGCGTATGCACTTTGTCGAGTATTCAAGAAGAGTGCTTTAGCCAACAAGTTAGAAGAACAACATCATGGCATGAAGAGGAAGAAAGCAACGACTAATAGTGAACAATCTACTTCTAGTACTTGTTTGTATTCTGATGGAATGTATGAAAACCTAGAAAACTCGGGATATCCGGTCTCACCCGATCACGGATTAACTCAACTGGGTAACATTTCTTCGTCCGATATGGAAACGATAGAGAACAAATGGAGTCATTTTATGTCGCATGACACGTCTTTTAACTTCCCAGCACAGTCACAGTTTTGTTCTCAATATGGAACAATCACATATCCTCCCTCGAAGGTAACAAGATCATTTACTTATATTATCTTAAAGAATGTAAAATCTAACGTAAATTTTAATTCGTTTCAAACTAATCTTTAATTGATCTAATTCTCTGCACAAAATAGGCCGAGATAGCGTTCGAGTGTGGAAGACTAAAAAATCGTATGTTGCCGCCAGCGCCACCACTCCACGTTGAAGATCTCGCACATAGCGAACATTTGGGAACCAATGTAGCTAATGACACGGATCAAATGTTGAGCAAGATCATAGCATTAGCTCAAGCTTCTCACGAGCCACACAACAGTCTAGGCTCATGGGAATTTGCTTCTGCTTCCGGAAACTTTCAGGGAGACGTTTGCTATCCCGGAGAAAAAGCCTCAGGTTCATGGGTAGAGGCGAACATGAAGGCTGTTGATATGCAAGCGCATGATGGGAGGTTTAAGGAAGAGAGAATTGTCGAGAACTTGAGATGGGTAGGAGTATCAAACAAGGAACTAGAAAAGGTAGTGGTGCTCATAGGTATTCTAATACTTGCAAAATACTTTATAAATAATATATATTTTTCCTTTTTTCTAACTTATTAATTCTTGAATAAAACTCATAATAAAAACATGATAGAGTGCGTTATCTAAATTTAATCTTGTACTCCAATTTCCAGAGCTTCATTGAAGAACACTCCACAGTAGTTCCTATAGAAGATATTTGGAGTTATCGTAAGGATAGTCATGAACATCAAGGTAACTTCTGCTCATCAAATATGTTCCGCATTTGACTTTTGCTGTTTTGAGTTAGTCTCGTCTGGCTTGGGACCATAGCAAGTTAATTTAGTTCCTCCCCTAGAACCAGACTTGCCTCGTAACTTTGAGTTGCATTTTCCGTGGAAAGCCCCTCTTATAGCTGTAGAGCTCCATGCAGTAGGTATAGCTATTGAATTTGTCTTACTAATAATTTCTATATTTGTTTAATTGGAGATGGTGAGGGAGTTAACAACAATGGAGATGTGGATGATGTTTACACACTTGAGTTCTCCGAAAACGAACTCAACGCCAATAATTCGGACAAGATAAACAACAATGATCATGACGCAACGAGTTCACCTCGTTTTGAGATGGTTAACAAAGTTGAGGTTAGCCATGGATTGTCTGTTACAACTCGTCAGGTAACCAATACATGCTTTCAACAGATTGTACCATCTCAAACCGTAATTGTTTACATAAATCCAACGGGTACCGTAAACTGTGAACATGAGAAGAAACTAACGGAGGAGGTTCATGTCGTTAAGCAGATTAATCCGCGAATTGACAGCTTTGTCTCCAAAATTCTTGGACCGTGGAGAAGATTTGCGTATTTATTGGTTTCGTTCATATCCTCTTATTAATATACTGTGCTAATCAAGGAGGTAACTCCAATGAAAACCAACGCAGTGAAGGAGATTGTAACGATCGGGGAAAAATACTAATTACGAAATGCTGTAGTGAGAAAAATATTTGGAAGAAGAAGAAGGAGAAAAACATAGTTGATGAAAAAGTTTTCAGCGTTCAAGATAGTTTTATGTTGAAGAAGTTGGGGCTTTCTGTTGCTGTTAGCTGTTTCAACCATATGTCTTATATTTAATGTGAAGTTCAATATGGATTTGCACTTTTTTTATTGTACTACGGACTATATGTGTCTAGGAGGGCTTTCCTCTCCTTTGCTTTCTTTTTTACTTTTTCATTTTTCTACACCTGTCTGAAATCTACGTATTATGTGCTACTTTACATCATGTGATGTAGTTTTTCTTCCTTCGTTAGTAACCAATATGACCTCTCGGTAATCAACCTTTTCAAAATTTGATTTTTATGTGAACATACATTGGAATATATATTGACTTTATCCATACTAGAAGATCCTCAGATAACCACAGAATAAACCACACTAATTCATTATGATGAACCTCCAAATGAAGCTGAGAATTTCAGGGAGACGCTTCATTGAGGTGCTTCATAACCTGTGAGGTTAATTGGGTTGATAACCCAAAAGATCTGAACTATTAATTTGAAATGACTGAGTCAAATATGCGAGCACTTTTCTTAAAAAATATTTTGATCCTATTCCGAATCTTGAATTACAAAACTTTTTTTTGTAGGATAAGATAATCAAACTCTCACTCTTGTTATGAACTAAGATACGATATCAAAAAATAGTTTTTTTGTTCTCCTTTGTTATTGTCCACAACTCCTTAGATATAGAGAGCTAAGGGTTACATTGGTTAATGCCAACAGTTGCAATAATTAGCCAAAGAGTTGTAATAGTTTTTTTTTAACGTCTGTGAATAATCATAACCAACAATGTTCGGGAACAAAAAGATAGAGATAGAAAAACTTGCAACACTCGCAAGGCATGAGAGGAAAACAACATCATTCTTAAGGGAAAGAATACACTAGTTGTTTCCATTTGATTCTCTGAGAAGACGATCATGTAGCCACACCGGCCCTCCAAACGCCAAATATGACTGATAACGACCACCCCGCAATACACTTTTTGGCTATGTCTCTAGCAATTGAATTATTTCCCATACCCTCTACCACAAACATTACATTACTGAAGCCAGTTCTGAGCAGTGTTACTTGTTGGAGAAGTGATCGATATCTCGGCCAATGCAACGGATTATTAATAGCCTCAATTACCTCCCTGTAATCTGATGCTAGGATCACATGCTCCACCCCAAGGTCTCTGTTGCTCTGAAGAGTCCAGATCACACATTTTAGTTCTGCTATGAATCGATTCGGTGAGCGAATGGTTGCATCTCTAGCATGATGACAAACCATCCCATTCAAATCCCTGGATATCCACGCTATGTCACTATGAAAGAAAGCGTTCCTCCAATTTGCATGGATATTGCATTTGTTGATTGAACCATTCACATGCGTTGTTCATGTTTCAGTAAGACTCCTTGTACAGCCGGGGGCCCTTTGTTGTGTCTCAGACTTATTCAGCCTAAACCATAACTCTGTTTCTTCCAGTGCTTCTTTCACTAGTCGGTCGATTGAATCTTGTGAGTTCGCATACAAGATGCCATTCCGATTCTTCCAAATCAGCCATAATAGCCAAGGTATAGCTCTTCTCTTGCTTAACTCAGACCATCATGACTCTAGGAGATCCAACAATATTCCAATATTCTCCTCTAAAGTCATAGAGAAGTTAAGTAATTGCTCTGGGACAGCAGCTTTCCTCCATACTTCTTGTGCCATAGGACAACGAAACATGACGTGGTTAATTGTTTCATCTCCTGCTTGGCATAATCTGCATATACTCGCCACATTCATACCCCGCGTATTCAGGCGATCTGCAACTGCCAACGCCCCAGAGAGAGCCCGCCAAAGAAACATTTTAATTTTTGGAAGGGTCTGAATCTTCCAAATTCGTGACTTAAGACCATTGGTAGCAACATCATTCCAGTTAGATTGTTGGGTTTCGGTGACTGTATGATTTGCTACCAACCAGTACCCACTCTTTACCGTGTAGGATCCATGTCTTGTGAAGGCCCATATTGTCTGTCTGGGATTCTTCCAGTAGCATCAGAATTCTAGCCACTTCATTCACCGGAAATAAGTCTTCAAGCAAGTCATGTCTCCAGTCCCCAGCATTTTCTATCAGATGAGAAAGTCTCAACTTTAAATCAATGAGACTTTGTTTGTTAACAGGGCATCGAGGCAGAGGATCTAAAATCCATTTTTCAGACCAAACTCGAGTTTTTTGGCCATCGCCTACTGATTTGATCAGTCCTTTCTTCAAGAGTTCACAGCCAAAGAGTATGCTGCACCATGCATATGATGGTCTGTAACCTTTCCCACAGTCTAGGAAGTCTTTCGTTTCATAGTAGCGCCCTTTGTAGACTCTTCCAAACAGCTGTCTGGTTCATTCAATAGTTTCCCGGCCTGTTTAGCCAAAAGTGGTTGGTTGAAGCCAAAAGTGCTTGGTTCATTCAGGAGTTGTAATAGTTAACACCAAGAGTTGTAATGATTAGCCAATAATTACAAATGTGAATACTAGCTGTTGCAATGGTTGAACGAGTTGTAATGGTTGATCACCTAAAATTTAAATGATTGATAACAGAAAGTTACAAAGTATTTTTTCTCTCTAAATGGGTGTATTCAATCTGAAAATTGAAGTGATTTGATTTTAATGAGCTTTTAGATGATTTTAGGTAATTTTGAGAATTTTGTGTGATTTTTGTTAAACCGCTGTAAAATTTTATCTAAAATCATGAGATTTGAATTTTTATTTTATAGCTAAGAAACTCCTCTGAAACATTCTAGGAACACTTTAAGCACTCTAAAATATACAACTTAAATTTTGTTCAGTAACAAAAGGATTTAAAGTATTTTATGAAATGACAAGTTCAATAGCAGCTGATTTTAAAGATTTTTTTAAAAAAATCACATTTCAATAAAAGTGGATTGTCATTTTAATACAACTCACTAGTTGAATATATCGTCATAAGTGTTTAAACACTTGTTCTCGTAAAAGGTTGGAGTGAAGATGCTGGAGTTTGACTAAGTGTCGGATGTTCCATAAACACTAAAACCTAATTGGCATGGGATAAGTGATGGTAAAATGATCATGCAACGATCAGGTATAAGTAATGAAAGAACAACACCGGAAAGCTGATTAAGGAAAGTTTTACTATCATACAATGTGGGTAAAGTAAAGCAAGTTTGACTAGCTCTAGTTGCAGAAATTAGTTAAGAAGACTATTGTAGAGAATGAGTCAGAACATTGATGGTGAGATGTGAACAAACAAAATAAGGAAACAACATCAAATACCCGACTAGGTAAGGAAGGCCATGTAATACTATAAAAAGGAACATACATCTCTAATTCTTTCCACAACTCAAAAACGAGTCTTAGAGAGAAGTCAAAGCAAGAACAAAGTTCTAGAGAGAGAAATTTGAGAAGAAGGATCGAACGAGGACGATCAAAGGAGTTCTTGGCCGGAAAACGCTAGAAAGTTTATAGTTTTTGAATCCTTGAGATTCAGTGAGAACCAAATTTGAGGCAATCCGAGAGTTTATGTTATAACGCATGTTATGGAAAGTTCATTCTTTGTAGGTAGTTCTCAATGATCAAAGGATGTGCTTTCGTTCTTATATTTTTCGTAGTATATTATGTACGACGAATGTATGTTTCGTTCTGTTATGTGAGAAACGTGAAACTGATCTTAAATAGAAGTGGCCACTACAAGAAAACAAATTTCTCCAACAAAAAAATTCATCAGGAATTCCCGAGGAAAGCCCGACAAAGCTCCAATGGAATGTCATATGGGGAATGTTGTCGGAAATTCCCAAAGAATTCCTGACGGAGACCAAATATTTGACTTCCATCAAGAATCCATCAGAAATTTTTGGTAGACTCCCGACAGAGACAAAAAAATTTGACATCCATTAGGAATCTGTCGAGAACGAAAACCAAAAAAAAATTGACTTCCATCAGGAATTCCTGATGGGTACCCAATGGATAACAATTTAGTGTCTTAAGAATATAAAATTTTTGGGGTTAACGGTTTCAAAAGATTACCGGGTCATATGACATGTGTAAAAATAATTTTGGACGTAGTAAACACTCCATTGTTAAAAAAATATCACTTAAGGATAACTCAATAGAACCATAAATTTCAAGGTAATATTATGTATACTTATACAAGCGATTAACAGAATTTGTTGATAATTTTCTTTAAATTTTTATTAATTGTTTTTGATAGTGTGGGATGATAATAAAGTTTGTATACTAATGGTATAACATAATCGAATATTATCGATAGTTGTTTTTCTATTTTCTTGACCTGAAACCACAATCCATCTGGAAGATGTCAGGAATTTTCGACGATAACAATTTAGGAATTTGAAAATATAACAATTTTGGGGTTAACAGTCTCAAAATGATTACCAAATCATATGATAAGTGTATAAACAAGTTTGGACATGGTAAACACTAAATAATTTTTAAAATAACATCAACTTAGGGTGGGTAACTCGACTGATTCATATACTTATACAAATGGTCAACAGAATTCGTCGATAATTTTTCTTAAAATTGTTTTAATTTTTTTTATTATGTGAGATAATAATAAAATTTTGTATACTAATGGTATACCGTGACTGGATATTCTCGACAGTTTTTCCATTTTTCTTGACCCGAAACCACAATTGTCGGAAATCCATTTTGAATTTAATCGGAAATCCATCGGGAACAAGAAAAAGATCTGGGAAGTAAACCACCAAAATTTTTGGTTACTGCGAGAAAGTAAAATTCCCGACAAATTTGTGAAATTTGTTGGATATTTTCTGTCGGGAATTTTAATAAATTTTACTTCAAATTTTCTTCTTCCACATTAAAGTCTCTCCCTCTTAAAAAATATAAATCAACCCTTTCTCACCATTCCAAATCATGTGAGCTTTCATTTTAATAGAAATTGTTATATTAATTTCTTTTTAGGTTGTTGGTTTAATTTATTTGGAAGTTATTTTTAAAAATTTTAAAGTTAAGTTTAAGATTGAATGGCGGTTTAAGGATTTTGTTGTTTGTGTTTGATTTTGTTAGTTTTAGGATTAATATATAATGTTATTGTTAGGATTTGTTAGTTTTAGATTTTCTTGTTTATCAAATCTTTAAACTTTTATTTTTCTATAGAAAACCTAATTTATATTTATATTAATTATGATATACTAAAAATAGTTTGGGAAAATTGCCAAAAATAACTCAAAACTTGATTTTGAATACAAAAATATATTTCAAATTCAATCAAATGAAAAAGTAACTTAAAAGGCTAGTGAAATTACAACAACCTCTTTATGATTAAACAAAAAACTTGTATTGAGTTTTACCATTATAACACTCCGCGTGAGAAGACTTACAAAGAAGTATTCTCAGAGAAGACTGTAATTCTTCTCGTTCAGTAGATCTTAAAAATAATTTAAATTTTTTATAAAAAATATTTTGATGGGAAGAAAATTGAAATCATGTAATAATAAACATTTCAAATGATGTAAATTTAGTTTTACTAAAATTGAATTATTTTCAACATAGATGAGTGAAAGTAGATTAACTCATGATAGTCATTGGCTCAGGGTTTGGTAACATATGTTATAATATCGTTGGTATATTTAAGGTTAGATTTTGAAGTCTTATCTTTTGTTTTTTTTTAAAACAATTTGACCTATATGTGTTTAGTGACTATCTAATAACTTGATTTAAACACTTTCTAATTATTTTAAAAGTTTAAGGAAGTGTTTTTTTTTGTTTAGTTATTTGATTATAAGGTTTGGAAGACTCCGAGAAGACTTTGGTTTTAGGGTTTAGTAACATATGTTATAGTATTGTTTGTATTTAGGGTTAGATTTTAGAATCTTAACCTTTTTTTTTGACCTACATGTATTTAGTTTTCTTTTGTATATTAAACGCTTTATAAGTTGATTTTAAGTTTAATGAATTTTTTTTTGCTATCTAGTTAGTTATTTGATAAGGTTATAGTTTGGAAAACTTCTAGAAGACTTCCAGAAGACTTCCCAAGAAGTCTTCTGACATATTCCTGCCTAAATTTAAGTAGAATTTAGGTTTCCCGCTTAAAGTGAAGTCTCCCAGAAGTCTTCTCATGTATTTGACTTAGGGTCTAGAAGACTTCCCAATAAGTCTTCTCTTAGAAGACTTCCCAAGAACTCTTCTGTATCGAAAATATTTAACCTAATTGGAACTTTTGTTTTCATATATAAATAAAATTTTCACATTCTCTTTCTTTCTCTTAAATAGCTGCAACAAAAATGTAATGTTTCTCATTCTAAAACTCTCTTTAAACATCAAAACACCAAACTTTAAATCCATTTCTCATTTTTTTTCTTATGTCTTCTCACTAATTTATCTTATTTTTGCAGATTTTTCTTTACATAGTTCTCATCTTTAACTCCTTCAAAGGTAGATCTATAAATTTTGGATCTGTATTATTGTGTGTTTTATTTATTAGATTCTAAAATTCTATATATTCAACTTAATGTGACTGTTTTGTTTATTATTTAAGCATTAAATTATATTTTTGAAGATTTTATCTGTTTTGAAGCCATTTGAATGCTTTTGAATTTGCAGGTTTTTCAGATCTGAGACTGACTTTGAAAGACTTCTCAAAAGACTTTCGGAAGACTTCTCGGAATACTTTAGGCAAGTCTTCTAATGAATTTTATGCTAGAAGACTTCCCACAAAGTGTTCATGAAGTATTCTGAAGTCGTTTGCCCAAAGTGGTACACATTTTGGATATGTATTTTATGTGTGTTTTATATATTAGATTCTAAAAAGTTATATATTCAACCTAATTTGATTGTTTTGTTTATTATTTAAGCATAAAAAAATTAATTTTTGAAGCTTTCTTTGTTTTGAAGCCATTTGAATGTTTTTCAATATGCAGATTTTTTCAGATCTGCATCAGACTTTGAAAAACTTCTCATAAGACTCTTGGAAGACTCTTGGAAGACTTCTTGGGAAATCTTCTAATGTATTTTATGCTAAAAGACTTCATCTTCCGGAAGTCTTCTGCCCAAAGTGATACATTTTTTGGATATTTATTTTGTGTGTTTTATATATTAGATTCTAAAAAGTTATAGATTCAACCTAATGTGATTGTTTTGTTCATTATTTAAGCATACAGAAATTATTTTTGAAGTTTTCTCTGTTTTGAAGCCATTTGAATGCTTTTAAATATGCATATTTTTTCAAATATGAGTCAGACTTTGGAAAACTTCTCAAAAAATTCTTGGAAGACTCTCAGAAGACTCTTGGAAGACTTATGAAGTCTACTAATGTATTTTATGCTAGAAGACTTCCCGCGAACTCTTCGAGAAGTCTTCTGCCCAAAGTGGTACAAAAGAATGATGTCAAGTGGAGTCCAAGCTTATCTATGTTGAGGAATGATATATATTTGTTTATGGTTTGTTTTATGATTTGTATGTGTACTATTTTAGTTATGAATTCTTTCGTAAATTTGAAGAGACGTTAATCAAAAAAATTTGGTATATATGTTCATGTTTTTCCCAAAGTTCTTGACATTATTGAAGTTATTGATACAACATACCAAGAAACTTTTTTAACCATATTACCCACTCATAACAAAACACAACAACACAAAAACTTAGCCAAATTTACTAAAACTAAAAGAGAAGACTTCGCAAGAAAACTTAGTCAAATTCACAAAAGATCAAACTTGAATTTTAAGTGAAAGTTGAAATTTTAAATCTCATGTAAGTTAAAAGTTATACCTTATAATCTAAAAAGACACATTAAACCACATGACTTGATATTCTTGAAGTTACTTAGCACTTTTGAAAGTTAAAAACATACCTTGAAGTTACTTAACACTCTTGAAAATCTAACGTAGAGAAGTCTTCTAGAGAAAATTTCTTAAGAAGTCTTCTCGGATTAGCTAGAATCATTAGTAAACAGAAATATTTGAAATCTTATAATTATCACCAAATTAGTTATGAATTTATCTAGGATCCCCAATATTAACTAATACACATGAATTAATAAGAAAATATTAAAAATGCATTTTAGTTGTAGAGAAAATGAAAATTTATTAAACATTGACGAAGTCTTCTACTTAGGTCATTTTTGCAATTGAAATTTACAAAAAAAAAGACTTTTTAAGAAGTCTACTCTACAGAAGATATCTTGAGAATTCTTCCTTTGTAAATTTTGGCTTAATTAGTTTTGAATTTGAAAAATTCTCGAAAATGCCACAGAAGACTTCTCGAGAAGTCTTCTCGGATAAACATGTTAGTTTTGCAATTGACTGAACTTTGTTAGAAACTTGACTTTTTATAGAAGACTTCCCGAGAAGTCTTCCCTGAAAAGACTTCTATAGAAGTCTTCTGAAAGTCTTCTCATTGTCGCAAGAAGTCTACATGGAATACTTTTGCAATTGACTATATTTGACCTTTCCAGAGAAGACTTCTCCAGAACCCGAAATAAAATTTGAGAAGTCTTCTTCCAGAAGTCTTCTCATAATATTAAATGTTTCACTATTATTTTTCAATTGAAAAAGTAACATACACAGACTTCTTGCGACAGTGAGAAGACTTCGGGAAAACTTTTAGAAGACTTCTATAGAACTTTTTTCCGAGAGGACTTCCCGAGAAGTCTTTTATAAAAAGTCAAATTTATAAAAACTCTTGGATTTTCGGTTTTTTTTCTTAATAAAGGAAAGTTAGAAGAATTCTAGGGAAGTCTTCTTGATGGAGAACACATCTAGCGAAGTCTTCTGAAAGTCTTCCCGAAGTTTTCTGAAAGTTTTCGAACAGATCTTAGAAAAAAAGATGATTTCATACCTTGAGCCTATGAGATTACTTGCTTTGCTTCTCCAAACACCCAGAACTTAATGACCACGAATCATTAGCCTCAATGTCTCTATGAACCTTACAAAGCTTGGAATCAAAATCTTAGTTTTTTTGGATGAATTTGAAGAGAGAGTGAAAGATATGTGATTTGTGTACATAAATAATGAGATATGAAGAGTATTGAAACTTTGGTGCATTAAGAGCTTCAAATTGGTTGTTCATGGTGGTTAGTGTATTGATGGCAATGACAATATTGTAAATACTTGGTGAAGAAGATGATGATAAGGTAAAAGAATCATTTTAAAAAAAGGAATGAAACAAAATGTAATGACATTTCGTGAATAACTCAAACTTCTAGGGTGAATAGACAAAAAGTAAATTTCAAAAAAAGCATGGGCTATTTTTGTGTTTGACTTGAAATTTTAGGTCATATTTGAAAAAAGCCTAACTATTTTTGAATATATTTTAATAGTTTTAGAGATTATAAATGTTCTTGCAATTGTTTATAGTATATATTAAGCGTTTTTAATTTTATAAAAAGAACTTATTATACATAAACGTTTAAAATTAGTTTAATTTTTTTTACAAATTAGAAATAGTATACTGAAAACATTTTATTTTTAAATATATTTTGAATTTAAAAATATTTTTATTGCTAAGTTTTACCGATTAGAAATGGAATATTTAAAAAAAAAACAATCAATTTATAAACATTATTAAAAATTTATAAGGATATATTTTTCATATTTTAAAAAATTTTAAATTAATATTAAAAATTGAAAATTTTGAAAATATTTTAAAATTCTTTTATACAAATTTTCATTTTTTATTTAAAAGTATTTTATACATGCTTGGTTCAATTTTCATATTTTTGTTAGAGAATTTTCCAAATATGACCATATGACATAAAAATGAAAACATAATTTAAAAATGTAGTAAAATTAGAATTTTCCAAATATTGCACTTATGACCATAAGAAAAAACAAGAAAACACTTTTATGGTTATATTCATGGGAAGTCTACTCTAAACAGTGAATTATTTTCCTACTAAACTTCTCGAAGTCTACTCATCTCGTGATGACTTGTCGAGAATACTACTCATTTTGTGATGACTTATCGAGAAGTCTACTCATGTATTTAATTTTAATACATATAAATAGAAAATATTTTTATAGAAAATAAATTAAAATCATGTAAATAAAATATTAAATCTTATAAAATTATATTTAACAAAATTGAATTTTTTAAACATAGATGAGTTAATATATATTGTAAGTCGTGATTGTCCATTATTTAGGGTTTGGTAACACATATGTTCCAATAATGTTGGTATTTTTAGGGTGAAATTTTTGAATCTTAAATATTTTTTCTTAAAAGTTAAAATTTGACATATATATATTATATATTTTATAAGTTCATTTTATGTTTAAAGAAGTGTTTCTTTCTATCTAGTTAAAAATATTTGATTTTAAGGTCTAGAGGTAGAAGATTTCTTAAGTAGTTTGTATTGGAGTTTGGCCTCGCACCTCCATCAATGTCCAGCCTGGTTCTGGGAAAATCCCACTTAAGACCAAGCCCCAAAAAGCAAGATCGGCCCAGCTCGCTGGGAAACGTACGAATACCGAAAGTGATGTGACGAGTTCGCGACCCATATCACCAACAGTCGTGTTGACCGGTCAGGAATATAAGACGATTCAGTGATACCTCATCGCAAAGGACGGCGAACTGTCTTTTATATGATTTAGAGAGCCCTTCGGCTATAAAAGAAGACCTCTGCTAACTGAGCAAAGGACCGACTTTCCCCCCTAGCGAACTGAGATATAATTTTACTTAGCGATCTCAATACTTTGTAAGAGCGACCTTGATTCGTATATCAACCTCGCCTCACACTTGTAACTCCCTTTTTTACTTCGATTTATTTCTTATATAAACGAGATTTCCGACCTACTTTGTCCCTTAATCATTTCTTAATCAAACAACTCACACTTCAATATTCTGCCAAGAAGTTTTGCATTAGAAGATTTCTTTAAAAGTGTTCTAGACGTAGGATAAATTTATGGTTAGAAGACTTCTAAAAAGTCTCTGTAATGCATTAGCAAACTTCTTGAGGAGTCTACTAAATTGTAATACACTAGCAAACTTCTTGAAAAGTCTTATACACCAAATATTTTAACCAAATTGAAATTTTGTCTCTATATATAATTTTTTTTTACGCACTCTCTCTCTTTCTCTCAGATAGTTGCAACAAAAATGTAAAGTTTTTCAATATAACTTCTCTTGAATGTCTTTAAACTTGAAAGCATCAAAATTTATATCAATTTTTTATTTATTTGTCTCATGTTTTCTCACCATTATATTGTTTTTTTGCAGGTTTTTCATTCTATGGTATTCATCTTTCACTCCTAAAAATAGTTGATCTATAAATTTTGGATATGCATTTTTGTATTTTGTGTGTGTTAGATTTGAATAAAAATATAAATTCAAACTAATGTGATTGTTTTGTTTATTATTTAAGCATAAAAAGTTTTTCAAATTTTTCAATGTTTTGAAGCCATTTAAACTGTAATTCACTAGTAGACTTATGGAGAATTCTGCAATGTAAACTGCAAAAGTTGGCAAACTTTTATTTTTCACCAATACTTTTGTGTGCTTTGTGTGTTAAATCAAATAAAGTTACATATTTAACTTAATTTGATTGTTTTCTTATTATTTTAGCTTGAAGTGGCATTTTTATGGTTTATTTTCTCTCAAAAAGTAAGATATAGTTCATTAAAATTTTGATATATTTATTTGTTGTGTGTGTTAAAACCAAATAAATTTTTAAATTCAAAATCATCGTGATTTTATATTTTTGTTATTAGTTTAGCTATAAAAGTTTTAGTTTAAAAAAAATATAAAAGTATTTTTATTTTTGTGTGTTATATTCAAATAAAAAATATATTAGTTTTTTAATTGTTTTCTTTTTTATTTAGGATTAAAATTTCTATTTTAAAAAAAAAATCTATATTTTGAAATCATTTTAAACATTTCTAGATATGCAAGTTTTTCGGATACGAAGACTATATGTTGGACTTCATTAATAGACTTTTGGACATACTGTTTGAGCAGACTCCACCGAAAAAGTCTGTTTCAGAAAATTAAATTTAAATGAAATCTTGATCGCGAATATGAAGACTTCTATAGAAGTTTGTTAATGGCAGACATATCTAGAAGTCTTTTAATTCATGATCTAATTTTACTGATTTTTTTTTTTTTTTAGGGTGATGCTGCTAAGCTATATTCTAAGTCGTAGTCAAATTTCACCGAAAATTTTAATTTTTTGTAGGGTTAGGAAACTTTTTCGAAAAGCCAGCTACGATATGATCACTTTTTCGTAATATACATATATATTAATTCTCTTTTATTTTTCTTTTTAACATCTCAATATTCCTGACTTCTTAACATGTAAATAATCACTCTGTATTTAACTGACGAAGACTTTTACGAAGTATATTAACAAATAAATGTATTCCTAAGCTTAATGTGGAAAAGCCCTGGCGAAAGAACAAGAAATTAAAACTAATCTCCGCAAGTTTATCGTTCGCTCTTAAGAAATAGTTAAAAGTTAGGTGGTGTTCCATCGACATATATAATATTTAGTTTTTAACAAAGTAGTTTGGCGAGAATCAGTTTTAAAATCTCCATGTGCTGCATGCGATGTGGACCGATGATTCTTCGAATATATAATATATATAAACTAAAACATGGTTGTATTTTAATAGAATTGTGTTACAAAAATAATAAAAAAATCTATATTTATTCATAACATAAATGTTCTTTATATATGAGATTACACCGTCATAGATAAATGAAAAGATTACAAATCATAATCTATTGGTTATGAGGTACCCACAATCTGGTTCATAACACTCCCCTTGGATGCCATAACCATTTAGAGCTTGTAATGTGCTTAAATGTTGTCTTATTAAAACCTTACCAGGAAAACTCAATTGGGACAAAACCATGGTGAAGGAAAAAAAGTACAACGCACATTACTCCCCCTGATTTGGACATTACTGAAGGCCCCTTGAACCTCTCTAATTTTCTGCAATCTGTGGGTGATGAAGATCTTGGGCAAAATATGTTTTGTCCTTGAACATGATAGTTGGTTCTTCTTTACCATCGGCCATGCCACAATCGGATCGAACATATTAAGTCATCGATCTCAAATACACACAAAAGAAATCTTGGATGATGTTGCTGTGATATGCGTGTACCACCATGTGTAAAACATAACCTGTGTGAAAACAAATCAACAAAACCAAATAACCCTTCTTTGGGCTGGTTAGTATAAAATAAACCAAAATCAAAGGCTTCTTCATTCATCTTTCTTATGGATCAATCAGATCAGTGTCTAAAACAAGATTTCTGCATCGTCCATCTCAGGACTAAATGGATTTCTTTATCGTCCACCTTTGGACTGAATAGATCACTGTCCAAAACAAATGATCTCATGCCCATGTACTAGATAATGGGTGAGACTGGTCCATATTAAATCT
>NC_027749.1:14985595-14991039 GCF_000695525.1 Brassica oleracea var. oleracea | reverse complement strand
TTTTGATTTCAAAATATTCGATTAGGGTTTTAATATGAGATTTGATAATTATAGTATAATTAATTCTGATACTTATATTATTTAGGGTTTATAGATATAGGGTTAGGGTTTATCGGATTTTAACTTGTAAAAACCGATTTGGGGTTTTAATCATGTAGGAACATGATTTAGGGTTTAGGGTATCGAACTTTTAGAGCTTCGATTTACTCAATTAGGATTTTTGATCTATTACCCTATGGTTTTGATTCATAAAGATTAGGGTTTTAGGGTTTCATTCTTTATCAATCAATCCATGTTCGATATGGGTTCTTAGGTTTTGAATTTCCATTTAACCTTAGATGATTGTTGAATCGGACCACCAAAGGCGTTGAGACGCGAACGGGACGTGAGCTGGAATGGATCGAGTCGCTTATATCGGGTCGCAGACGTCCTTTGTTGCTTGATCGGGAACGCCTTGATCGTCGGACACGAGCTGTCTGATGCTGTCGCAAACGAGGAAGATGTCGCGTGCTGGAGCTGCTCTCGGGTCGCGAACGTCTGAGCTAGGATCAGGAACGCCTTGGGCTGAAGCTGATCAGGGACGCGAGCTGGAACAGATACGGGAACAAGAGACGAGATCGGGGTTTAGGGTTCGTCGGATCGCCGGCTAGGGTTAGGGTTTTAGGGTTTTTCGATTTGGGGATTAGCTTAAGGATTTAGAGTTTCGGGCTGATAACGTGTTACAAAAGTAATGGAAAAGTCTATCTTTATTCATAACATAGAGGTTCCTTATATAGGAGATTACACCGTCATAGATAAATGGAAAGATTACAAATCATAATCTCTTGATTATGAGGCATCCACAATCTGGTTCATAACAAATCAGACATTATTTAAGTACCATTGATTTTCCAACATGCCACAGTTACCACAAACACTATGATCAGGGACGATTGTAATTACATATACTAGGAAACAAACCCGCGCGAACGCACGGGTTACTAAATTCTTTATCAAAAAATAAATAATTTAATATTAATTGAATGTATATTATTAATAGTTATACAATTTTATATAATATTTTTTTGTTTCATTTAAGTAGTAAAAATATTTGTTAAAACATTAGTTAAAATATGAGAATGTAAAATATATAACAAATTCAATACAAATTGGTTGTTGAATTTATAGAAAAAATTCATATACATTTTTATTAAACCAACAAAATAAATGTTTCAAGAAAAGAAGGTAAAAGTTGTAAAAGAAATTGAAAATTTGTCCAAAGGAGAAATAAATCTTTAAAAAAAATTTTTGTACTTACACTAACAATTAATAAAATTTAAAACATTTAACAAAATGGTGATAGTTTAAGAACAAAATTTAAAAGTACTATATATGAAAAAAAACCTTTTTCAAGTATTATTACACGAAATATCTTTGTATGATAAAATAACTAATTTTTTTGGCTCTAAACTAAGATACTGAAGATACAAATAGAATATTTGATTCTCGAGATTGGTTCCGGTTCAATTCTTTGATTCTCGAGATATAGAATCCGCTCGGGTATTTTCTAGGATCGAAACCCGAACCGTATCTTTTTTAGTTGGGTTTGGTTTGGTACTTCGATTCCGGATAAATGTGTCAATGCCTATCTTTTATTATCAATTGGGGTCATTAAACTTTTTCCTTTTCTTTCTTTATTTACTTGTTTCTTGTTGTTGTATTTCTCTAGTGTCCACAACTCTTGACATAGAAACCAAATGTTATATCAGTTAACCATAAAAGATTGTAATCATTGATTACCAAAAAAATACAATGAATAATCATCAAATGTTGCAATGCTTAACCTATACAGCTTGTAAGGATTTTTATAAATAGTTGGAGTGTTTATTTAAACAAAATGTTATATCAGTTAACCATAAAAGTTTGTAATCATTGATTACCAAAAAAAAAATACAATGATTAATCATCAAATGTTGCAACGGTTAACCTATGCAGCTTGTAAGGATTTTTATAAATAGTTGTAATGTTTATTTAAACAATTGCAATGATATATTTACTTGGTTCTATGCTTTTGACTAATGTTTATTAATCTTTAGATTTTCCCATAAAATTGTTCACTTTAGTAATATATATTAGCCAGTTTTGTTTGAAGTGAGATTTATATTTTTCAATATGAATAATTCTGATTTTTTTATTACTATTTATTACTAAGATATATACAATGAAGTTGTTTATCAAAATTTTGGCTTGAGGGCATCTTAAATTTCACTCTAGGAGAAGATGTTGTAGAAATTGTAATATACATGAAAATATTAGTTTTAAAAGATGCAATTGTTTAAATAAATTCAGTTATAAAATAAAAATATATATAAGATTTTTTTTAAAGTATATAATCTATAAAAAAAATACATAATCTTGAATGACATTAATGAAATAAGTTATAATAAAGAGACATATTTGTAAAAATTGTTTGTTGGGTTCTTATGATTGTGTTTGACCTTTCAAAATTCAAAAGGATATAATATTCACTAATACATTGACAGGGTATAAAACGACGAGTTATTATATTTCTATTTATAATTTACTAATTAACAACATTATAAATGTTTAATTTTCATAGAAACGTTAGAGCACCCGCAACGCGGGTTCGTAATGAATCCTAAGCGCGATTACTTAGGCAAATGACATATAAATAATAATTAAAAAATTTCGTAACCGAAGGATTGATCCTTAATTAAGGCGTTTAAGGATCAAATCCTTAAGGACGTGGCAAGGCGGGAGTGGTCCGGCTGGGGGTTGTGTTTCGCATGTGGAAAAAAAAACATTCACTCTCTTTCTCCGTCACGAAAAAAAAAGCTCTCTCGAAGGCGACAGGCGATTCGGCTATCATGAAACGGTGAAGGTAAATCGGGGCTATTTAGCTAAATATTTTTGCATTTGGAGTTGATGCATGTTGATTTAGTCAGTTTTAGGGTTCTAACGTGGGATTTAAATCGAGTTGGGGATTTTTTTTGATTTACGGTTTTCGTCTGGGTTTGATATTTTCTGCATCTCAATTCGGTTCTTTGTTGTTTTAGGGTTATATCGTGGGGGGTTTTAATAGATTGAGGGTTTCAAATCGAGTTGGGATTTACTTCTGAATTGATTTACGGTTCCGGATAGAGTTATAAATCATTTTAGGTTTTGGGATTGATTTCTAAATCGATTAAGGGTTCGGGATAGTCGAAACCATTTGAGTTTAGCTATCCTTATAGGTATATACGAATCTGATAACTTATTTTTTCTTGCAGGTTCTGAAATGGAGGAAGAACTTCGAGATAAGAAAGTACAGAAAGACTACTACAACATGGTAGATTTTGTTGCAAATGCGCAACAGGGGATTCCCAAACTGTGCCCCTGTGGATCAATCACGAAGGAAACCGTTGATGAAGAGGATACAGGTACTTTGTTTGTTTTAGCTTTGTATTTCTTGCCTTTATAAGTCTGTTTGTAGACTCGGCTAAGAGCTATTTCATTTGCTCTTCTTGTACTCAAAACTTGTTATGATGATATTTTAATTTCAAGCATCTGCGTTTCATCAACCCTTGCCTTCATCTTTGTAGACTCGGCTTTAGGTATGCTCACTGATCTCATAGATGATAAGAGTTAATGATGTAGTTTAGACATGGATTTTGCCATCCATCTAGATATCTGATCGTCGATGGTGTATTTTCAATAAAGACTACAATGTTTTCCCATATGAATGATATATAAGATATACTATAAAACTTTTCAATATAAGAAGACGCGAAAATATGTGAATAGTTTAGAATTTAACCATGGCTATTTTTTACTAAACAAAATCTACTTCTTGAAATTTTAATCATTTCCAATGTGTAAGCACAATTATGAATTTGGTTTTAACAAATAGGGATGGTTATCCGAACATGTATCATACTGCACAATATGATAGTAGAAAATGAACGCAACGGATACACTCAGTATGATTCATCTGAGTTTGAAGAAGGAACCTCGACCAGAAGTTCAAATGTGGATGTATCCGATTCTCCCGAGATGCCTCCAAATCTCGGTAATATGCTTCGCATACGGAGTCATGTTCGTGATAGACATTTACATGAACAATTGAAATATGATTTAATCAAAAATATCTGGAACAAGTTTGGTAATGATGAAGATGAATAATTATTGTATGTTTACATTTAATCTTTCAGTAAATGAATTTTAAATTTAAATGTTTTGCAAATTTCATAATTTTTAATTTCTAAGATTCAATTCAAAAAAAAAACAAAAAAAACTAAGGACTCCATAATGGATAACACCATTGGACATACAATTAGGATTAGAGTCCTTAACTATTCAAAAAAAAACAAAAAAAAAATATTATTATATTGCTAAGGACTTGATGTAGCACCATTACACAGACGTCAACTTACGCAAGATGAATCATAGTTTCCATTTTTATTTGGGCTTTCGTATTGTTTACTTATTTCCTTTTCTTTAACCGACATTGTCTTCTAGGGTTTTATTTTCTATTTAAGCATGGCTTTCTATGTAAGAAACGGGAGTTTTTGAATTAATAAGAAAAGAGAATTCTTTCTCAACTTCTTGTGCGAAGTAAACTTCTATCAAGATCAGAGACAAGTTAACTAGGGTTCAGGGCAACCAGAGTTTCTTGTCTTTCACGCTTCTAGCTGCTGCATTAGTTGGTATCAGAGCCAGCAACGTTCCTTCATCATGCCACCTAAACGAGGTCTTCAACAACAACGTGACGAGCAGAACAATGCTCTCCGCGAGGTTCTTTCTGATTTTTCACAAGAGTTGCGTCAAGCTATGCGGGACTCTGTCGAGACTGCATTAAGAGCTGTGCTTCAAGCGCCGGCTCAGGCGGCTCAACATAATCGGGAGAATCATGTGTTGCACGAAGATTCAGAAGAGGATGATGATAATCCGTTTGCCGAAGGGGATCAACAACGTCGACATCAGCAACAAGCGTTTGGTGCTATTCTCGGAGGAGATAACCACCGCTGGGAGTCAGGGTTTCGACTCGACCTTCCGGAGTTTTCAGGGAGCTTGAAACCAGAGGAGTTTCTTGACTGGATAAGCATGACAGAGGAGTTGTTAACATTCAAGAGTGTTCCCGATGTGAAACGTGTTTCTCTTGTGGCTATACGGTTCAAAGGAAGAGCATCAGCATGGTGGCAACAGCTCAAGCTTCAGCGTGTTAATTCAGGAAAAGGCCCCATTAACTCGTGGGAAAAGCTGAAGAAACATATGCGTCAATATTTTCTTCCGTACAACTACGCAAGGACAATTTACACTCAGTTCCAGAATATACGTCAAGGGAATCGATGTGTAGACGAATATGCGTCAGAATTTTTTTCACTCATGGCCCGTAACAATCTGTTTGAGATAGAGGAGAACTCTGTTTCTCGTTTCATTGGTGGACTGAAACAACAGATACAGAA
>NC_027749.1:14967739-14982954 GCF_000695525.1 Brassica oleracea var. oleracea | reverse complement strand
CACTTCTCGACATGCTTCTTGGTTTTCTTATCTCCAACAATTTACTTTTGTGATCAAACACAAAGCTGGTGCTCTTAATAAAGTGGCGGATGCTCTCAGTCGTCGTCACACTTTGCTAGCCTCAATGCATGTCTCAGTGGTGGGGTTTGAGACTCTTCCCGATCTGTATCCTCTTGACCCTTTCTTCAGCAAAATATGGAATGATTTGCAGCTTAACAGAAGCAGCGAGTACGTTATTGTTGATGGGTTTTTGTTTCGTGGAAATAAACTTTGCATTCCAGAGAGTAGTTTACGTCTCCAAGTTATACGAGAATTTCACAATGAAGGTCATGTAGGCAGGGATCGCACTCTTCAGCTGGTCACTTCATCTTATTTCTGGCCATCATTACGTCGGGACGTTGAACGTTTTATTGTTCGTTGTGGAATATGTCAAGCATCCAAAGGACATGCGTCCAACGCTGGACTGTATCTCCCATTACCGATCCCTTCTCAGCCATGGACAGAGATCAGCATGGATTTTGTTTTAGGACTTCCTCGCACACAACGCGGTTTTGATTCGATCTTTGTTGTTGTGGATCGTTTCTCAAAAATGGTACATCTTGTGCCTATGCAAGAAGACTACAGATGCTGTCCAGGTAGCGACATTGTTCTTTCGTGAAATTTATAAGCTGCATGGTCTTCCTGTTTCAATTGTATCAGACAGGGATTCAAGGTTTTTAAGTCAGTTTTGGCGTTCGTTATGGCGTATGCTCCGAACAAGTTTAGATATGAGTTCTGCATATCATCCACAAACTGATGGACAAACTGAAGTTACGAATCGAGCATTGGGAGACCTGTTGAGATGTTTAGTTGGTGATAACATTCGTTCTTGGGATTCAGTCTTGTGCCAAGCGGAATTTGCGCACAATCATGCGGTTAACCGAAGTACAGGATTTAGCCCTTTCTACGTGATTTATGGAGTTGTGCCAAGAAGCCCGATTGATTTGAACATTGCACCGGACCGTACAAGATCTCATGGTCGAGCTTGTGACATGATCGAAGACTTCACTAGCATACATCAGCAAGTCAAAGCCAATTTAGAAGCTGCTACTCTTAAGTACAAAGAGTCAGTTGATTCTCGCAGGCGTGATTTGCAATTTCAAGTAGGAGACAAGGTTTGGGCAGTCCTTACTAAAGAACGCTTTCCACCAAATTCTTACAACAAGTTAAAGTCCCGTAAGGTTGGACCATTGGAGGTGCTTGAGAAGATTAATAACAACGCATATCGGCTGCGTCTACCATCTCATATGAATACATCGGATGTCTTTAACGTTAAACACTTGGTGGGTTATCTTTCAGAGGACGAGGAAGACAATGCAAATTCGAGGGCAAATTTTTTCTCACCAGAGGCGACCTGATGTAGCACCATTACACAGACGTCAACTTACGCAAGATGAATCATAGTTTCCATTTTTATTTGGGCTTTCGTATTGTTTACTTATTTCCTTTTCTTTAACCGACATTGTCTTCTAGGGTTTTATTTTCTATTTAAGCATGGCTTTCTATGTAAGAAACGAGAGTTTTTGAATTAATAAGAAAAGAGAATTCTTTCTCAACTTCTTGTGCGAAGTAAACTTCTATCAAGATCAGAGACAAGTTAACTAGGGTTCAGGGCAACCAGAGTTTCTTGTCTTTCACGCTTCTAGCTGCTGCATTAGGACTGCTCTTAATGTCTCCCACTTTTTTTTCGAGTCCTAACTACCTTTCGTAAACGCACGCACAGACAAACGAGTGATACACTTGAAGATGTTGAGGTCAGGGGCAGCTCAAAACGTATATAAGCCCAGTGCAAAATCAAAAATTTTAGGTTCTTTTCTTGCACAAATAAAAAATTTAGGGCCTTTGCTTGCAAGAAATTAAAATTCTAGGGCCCTCATGTATAAAGGAAATTTGCAAAAAAAAAAACTTGTGGGATCTTGTGCAATCACTACGTCCGCACACGTCAAAAGCCAGCCCTGGTTAAGGTTGTGATGGATCATAGCAACTGTTTTTGTCCTCCTAAGATTCTCCCTCATTTACAATTTCCTAGTGATGTAACTTTTTCAAATTTTGAAATTGATGTACGAAGAATGTTAAATTCTAATGTAAGCCTATTACAAAAACAAATGTAACATACAACAAACACATGTTAATACGTGAAACCATTTGAAAAAAGCCAGCATTAAGAGTTTTATATAGAAGTATTATATTTCATCACCATTACAATCTTCAGATATTATTTTTTAGCGATGGTATGTAATATGATGAATATGATAAGATATGTCCATTGTGCTAATTCCAACACCAATGAAACTAACAGTTCGTATATCAACATATTCGGAAAACTCATCTGTTTCTGGGAACACTTTTCATCATATTCATATGTTTTAACCATCTAACACATTTTTTGTACTTCGAGATCGAGTTTCACTCCTTTAGCATTCAGTTTTAAGAGAATACCTCTTTTGGTAAAAAAAAAAAAAAACAGAGAATCCCTCTTTCAAAACTAATGGGCCTTTGTCAACAATTTTTCCCAATTTATAATTTAATTATGCTTACAAGTTTCAAAAGAGAAAAAGGCCAACAATAGAATTTGGAATCACATACAATCACATATGTAAAACAGAACAAACGTTTTACCTGTGAAATAGAAAGAATATAGATTACGTTTATAATCGACGTGCTCTGTTTCTATGGAAGAAAAACAGAGTATTACTGAAACTTATTAATTTATTAAGACAACACACATTCGGTTGTATAGGTTTGACAATACTTGCTAAACATTGTGACTTTTGGAATAGAGATAAAACTATCCAATGTAAAGTCAGGACTCTTACACACACCTTAATAACATACAACCAAAAACTCAATTACAATTGCGATGTAACAAATACAATTTAAGAAAAAAAAAGGAGTTGAAGTCATAATCTCTAAATAGTCAGAGAAAAAAATGAAGTGAGTTGATGATTGATCGTTGGCCACAAAAAAAAAACACAATTCCTTATCTCTTTTCACGCATTCCTAACCATTCAAAAGGAGTTGTATCTCTTAAAATAAAACAACCACTGGATAATTTCTCAACAAAGACGATGAAAGTGTCTGAGAAGAACATCAAACTCTTTTCAAAGTCTAATAGTGTAATTTTACAAAGATTCTTAATCGTGGATCATACATAGTCTAATCAAACAATGATTATGCAGCGCTACCAGCAAACATCTAAGCGAAAGTATTGTTACTGTAATTACTTTAATCAAGTCGGAAACTATCTGTGTAGAGCGAATGATTGAGATCTTAATTGTGGATCCAACGGACAGTATCAGATGATGTATAAGAAGCGTTACCAGTGAACATAAAAAACAGAGGAAGTATTACCATCAGCCAAAGTACCTTCTCGCTGTTATGATAGAGCGAATGAATGACTTGTATTGAATTGTGGTTTCTATAGATAATCCGAATGGGAACAATTATAAATCAACAGGGAAAATAAATTTAGTAATTGCAGAGAAATAGATAGGAATACTCAACAGCGGAGACTCACAAGAAACTCATCTAACGGTATTAGTAGAGAAATAGATCGGAAAATACAGAAACTCAACAGAGCCAGACAGAGCCAGAGTAGAGAAAATAAGATGGTCCCAAAGGAATGCAACAACAGAAAAATCAAAAGTCCAGAAAGAGAAGTAAGAAACAAAGGAAATAATGGGAGAAACCTCAAAGAAATCAAACAACCTATACAACTCCTTCCATATATAATACTAAAAAGACGTGACTCTTACGGGTTAAGAGATGCCTTTGTATAGTTGTGACATGTAAAGAAGACGTCGATTGGTTAAGTAAATCAATGACGTCATAGTCTCATCTTAAGCAAAATCTAAACCATTAGATTATATTTTCAAGAAAAACTCTACCATTGGATGTTAAATTTTTTTTTCCTATAAAAAAAAAATGCCGTCGAGAACAAAATTTGGTTTGCTATTATATATATAGATATATAAACTCCTATTCCAAGCATAGTAACGGAGAATCAAGCAGCGTATATACCGGGTCGTCATATCTCCGACAACATACTCCTCGCTAACGAAGCCTTTCACTCATTGAAGAGCCGGGATCGTTGCGCAAAGAACTACATAGCTGTTAAAACGGACATCAGTAAAGCATATGATCGTATTGAATGGGGCTTCCTAGAGGAAGTTCTTAGGAAGAAAGGTTTCTCAGAAAAATGGATCACATTGGTTATGACTTGCGTAACAACGGTCTCTTTCTCTGTTAAGGTTAATGGTAGTCCGTATGGAACAATATACCCTACTCGCGGAATTCGACAAGGTGATCCCTTGTCCCCGTACCTATTTATTATCTGCGCAGATGTCCTCTCTCAGATGATTACCTTATCTGTCCAGAACCGAGAGATCACACCGTTACGATTAAGTATTGGAGGACCACCTTTGTCTCATCTACTTTTTGCTGATGATTCACTATTTTTCATCAAAGCTGATATCCAGAGTACTCAACACCTCTATAAAGTCTTCAAGGAGTATGAAGATGCCTCCGGTCAACTAGTCAACCTAGACAAATCTACTATTACCTTTGGAGATAAGGTTTTTCCTCATACGCGCGAAGGTATTACGAATATTTTGAAAATTAATACCATTGGCGGAGGTGGCAAGTATTTAGGACTGCCAGAAAGATTGAGCCGTAACACACGTAAAGAGTTACAATACATACGTGATAATGTTCTCAAAAAGGTCACAGGTTGGGAGACACGATTTCTAAACCAAGCTGGGAAGGAGATTCTAATCAAAACCGTCGCTCAATCCATGCCTGTGTTTTCTATGAACGTTTTCCAATTACCAGCTAGCCTTTGTGCTGAAATTGATAGTATCTTATCTGGTTTTTGGTGGGGTACCAAAAATGGAAAACGCAAAATGTCCTACATTTCTTGGAAAAAGCTGGCAATTTCAAAATCTAATGGAGGGTTAGGATTTCGTGATCTACGATTATTTAACCAGGCTCTCTTGGCAAATCAACTCTGGAAGATCTCAAGACGTCCACAATGTCTTATTTATAGAATTTTTAAGCACCGGTATTTTCCTAGATCATCTATTTGGAATGCTAAGATTGGATATCAGCCTTCGTATGGATGGAAATCACTAATGTATGGAAGAGAATTACTGAACCAAGGTATGCAAACTAATATTGGGAATGGACTGACTACATTACTTTCTGACAACTGGCTACCTACGAATCCTCCCCGAGCTCCGGTACTACTTCCATATACAAACCCCACCTTGACGGTCAATACCTTGATCAATCCAGAAACAAATCAGTGGGACAATGAAATTATTTCTGACCTGATTGAGCAACAAGACCATTACTTGATTCAACAACAATTCCTTTCAGGACTTCAACCGGAGGACACAAAAATATGGAGCCACACGAAGGATGGTAACTATTCAGTCAAGTCAGGATATTATTCTATTATTGGAACATCAGAAAATTTACCAGAAGTTTCTCCCCCGCTAGCTTCTCACCTAGATATAGCGAAACAAATATGGAAGACTGAAACACAGCCAAAGCTAAAACTTTTTCTGTGGCGTCTTTTTCTGGCGCCTTGGCTATCAAATCTACACTTCGGCGGCAGCATATCAATGTTGATCCTTCATGTGTTCGGTGTTGTAATATTGATGAAACACCAGAACATTTATTTTTTCACTGCCCATTTGCTCAATCTGTTTGGCGTCTCTCTGGTTTTCCTTGTACAAAGATTCTGGATCCATCCATTTCCATGGAAGATAAGTTCAGAGACCTTCTTTGTATTACCCAGAATAGACAACTTGATCCTCTGCTGCGTTCAAGACCGATATGGACCTTATGGCGACTATGGAAATGTAGGAATGAACTAATCTTCAATTCTAAAGTATGGTCCCCAGGTGGCCTTCACTCAAAGGTAACTGATGATCTAGTAGATTGGCATCGATTTAATCAGATTCCTACAACACCAACAGAATGTACCAGCATTACTACTACTGATCAGGCTCTTTAAGTCTTGGCAACCGCCACCGGCAGACTGGGTTAAATGCAATTATGATGTTTCTCACCATCATGGTCGTCAAGAATCAGGAATGGGATGGATTATTCGAAATAAATTTGGTATAGTTCTTGACTGTGGAATGGGCAGATTTGAAGGTCGAAGTACAGTAGAAGAAGGTGAATGTACTGCATTAATTTGGGCTATTCAGGCAGCTTACTCATTGGGATACAAGAAAGTGATCTTCGAAGGAGATAATATACAAGTCACAAGATGTTTACAAACTGCAAGCATTAACCTACGATTGGAGAATTATCTAAATACTATCTCGGCTTCGAAATCTCATTTCCATAACATCAGGTTTGTGTATCGTAGTAGGTCTGCAAATTCATGTGCAGATTTGTTAGCCAAAAAATCTTTAACATCTGATAATGCATGGAGTGTGTTCCATACGTGTCTCCCATTTTTGTATAACAATGTTATTACTGATCTTTTAATATAAACAGAACTTAGTTGAAAAAAAAGAAAAAAATAAATAAAAGGTATGTAGTCCAATCGTTTGCGGAGGCAACTCAATCATTGTGGGAAAGTATATGATTAACCTTGCTCGTTTTAAATTAACCAGTCCTATAATATACGATACATTTATACATAATTAAATATTATACCTTAACGTTTTTATATCAACTAAGCTTTTAGTGTTTTCAAATGCTAAATTAGGTGGAGATTCCAAAGTTATTTAATAACATAATACTCTTTCTGTTTCATTATAAGTGTCGTTTTAGGTTTTGATACACGGATTAAGTAAACAATTAATTTTATACATTTCATATAAAAAACACTATTACCTATACAACTAACCATATTTCAACCAATAGAAAAATAAATTTTGCATAAAATTAATAAATTTTGCATTGAAAATCGAAAAACGACACTTATTTTGTAACGAAAAAATTCTCTAAAATGACACTTAATATGAAACGGAGGGAGGAATACGTAAGACCTGTTGTGACCGATTGAATTCGAACTTTCGAAGGGTTAGTTTGTTGTTATTATCCTTATAAAAGGAGGCGAGATAAGCCTTCTTCAAAACACATCATCTGTCCAAAGTTCAAACCATTTTCTTTCTTTATTTCTTTGTTTTACTCTATCCAATGGTTCCGACTGTGCACCCTTCATCATCATCTTGTCTTACAAGGTTAAAAATACCATCTTATTATAAAAAAATTGAAACGTCAAATGAAAATAAACATTTATTTCTCGTAATATGTATGCTGATATGGCTTTATCGTGTTGATTTTCCCTATTCGCTAGTTTTCTTTTTATTCAAAATCATTTTAATCATTTGGGGTTCTTTTTGGTATTGTAATGCGTTGTATTTAAAACAGTGAAGCAGATGAGAAGTACGCAAATGTAAACTGGGAAGAGCTTGGATTCACTCTGATTCCAACAGATTATATGTATGTGGCGAAATGCAAACAAGGAGAGAGCTTTTCAGAAGGGAAGATTGTTCCTTACGGGGACATTTCAATAAGCCCTAGTGCTGGGATTCTCAACTATGGCCAGGTCTTTGTCTATAGTGTTGGTTTTCTTTCGATCTTATTTAGATAAGCTTGATACGGTTACAATTCAATTTTTACTTCCCGATTCGCTTTCTGTTTATAAATATTAAACCATCTATCATATAAAAACTCACTCATGGGTTGTCTACTAATTCAAGACCTCTGCTAGTTGGATACTAGAGTTGACTCCTCTATTAAGATTGCAATTATGATTGGTCACTACTGGCAAGAAAAAACTTATTAATTCCTACCATATTAATTAGACCATCTTCAATAGATATATATTTTTCTACAATGTATTCTTTTATTTCTTCCTCTTATAATAGAAATTTCTTTAGTATATATATATTTCTAATACAATTAGTACATTTATTCACGAAAGTTAAAAATAACTCTATTTATTTTTAAAATTTTGCAACATTTTTATAAAATTATGACATTATTAAACAAAAGTTTCTTTAAAAGAGTATTATGTAAATAAAAGTGTGAATATATATTTATATAAACATTATTTCTCTAAGAAATAGAGTTATTACTGTATTTTTCTCATAACTATAAAATTTCAAAGTTAAAGAACCATTTTGAAAATAAAAAGGTAATGTTATATTTTCTTCTAAATGTAAAAATGGGCTGGAGTTTATTTTCCTTTATCTTAGCATTAAGAGAAGAAAAATAGCAATGAGCTCGAAATGCTTTTAGAAGATTAGTCTGGAATTCGCCTAGTTAACAAAAGACCGATTTCTTATGTTTATCCAGAATCAGATATGTAAATATTTTAGATTAAATATTTTTAAGAAAAAGCTTGTAATGTTACAGTTAATGTAAGAGATCAATTTCAGATTGCCTTTGGTTTGTAGGGACTATTTGAAGGTCTCAAGGCTTACAGGACACAAGTGGGACGGATCACACTCTTTCGCCCTGAACAAAACGCTCTTCGTATGCAAATGGGTGCGGATAGGCTTTGTATGACACCTCCTTCCGTTGACCAGTTCGTCGAGGCAGTTAAGCAAACTGTGATTGCCAACAAGAAGTGGGTATGGCCCAGTGGCGGATCTAGAACCATTTATAGCTGGGGGCACAATACTAAAAACAAAGCAAAAAATTATGAATTGCGGGCACAAATTTGTTTATTCACTAAACTAAAACAACTGAATCAAATTAGCTTAAGTTGTTGAGAAAAAAATAAAAAAAGAGTAGGGGGCACGTGCCCCCGTACCCACAAGCCTACGTCCGCCCCTGGTATGGCCTATGGACTACTGTGACTCTTTGTCCAACCACTTATTAGCCATTATAAGTAGCTAAAGATTTTTATGGAACTTGGTTTTTTTTTAGGTTCCTCCTCCGGGTAAAGGAACTTTGTACATTAGGCCTCTGCTCATAGGGAGTGGTGCGGTCCTTGGAATAGCTTCAGCACCTGAATATATGTTTGTTGTTAATGAGATAAGGATATATTCCTATAGCTAAGGGATTTAGTATAAGTTAACTTTCCTATTCCTAGTTAGGGTTAGTCGAGATATGTTGTATATAAACACACCCTTGGTAAATGAATGAGATACGATTCCGCATACAATATTTTATGGTATCAGAGCCATAGATCATATCAAACATTGTCTTCTACAAATTTTTTTTTTCTACATACTATCTTCCATAAGCAATGTCAGTTGACTCCTCTTCTACGGCAATAACAACTCAAGGAGCTTCACTGAATTCTTCGCCTTATTATCTACACCCATCGGACAATCCCGGTGCCTTGATTACTTCTGTTCTTCTCACTCATGAAAACTATCAGGAATGGGCTACTGAGCTTCGTAATTCTTTACAAGCAAAACAGAAGATTGGATTCATAGATGGATTAATCACCAAACCTGCTGATGATCATCCTGATTTGAACCGATGGCTTGCGGCAAACTCAATGATCGTTGGTTGGATACGTTTTTCTATTGATGCGAAAGTACGTTCGACTATGACGCACGTACCGGATGCACACAAGTTATGGGAGACTTTAAAGTTTCGATTCTCAGTCAAGAACGGGACTCGCATACATCAACTTCAGGATTCAATTACAAACTGCAAACAAGATGGCCAATCAGTTCTTGAGTACTACGGCAGACTTACCAAACTTTGGGAGGAATTACAAAACCTCAAGACAATATGTACGTGCACATGTGCAGCAGCTGCCGATATTGAAAGAGACAAAGAAGATCCAAAAGTCCATAAGTTTCTCTTTGGACTCGATGATGCTCGGTTCTCATCCATTCGGTCGCGGATCACTGACGAAGATCCATTACCAGACCTCAACATTGTCTACTCCCGCGTCATCAGAGAAGAACAGAACATGGCTACCACAAGAGCAAAAGAACAACGCTATGATGCTCTTGGCTTCTCGGTCAAAACAGAGACAACAAAGGAGCTTTCTATGCCTTCAACTGACTCCTCTCCTGCTCGCTCCAGGGATCCTTCGCGAACATGCACACACTATGGACGCAAGGGCCATGAGATCTCTGAGTGCTTTCTAGTTCATGGCTTTCCCGAGTGGTACCAAGATCAACAACGACAGTACAACTCTTCTTCATGCAATCGTGGAGGACGGGGTGGTCGTTTTAATGGAAGTAGGGGCCGTGGCAGAGGACGTGCTAATGCCACACAATCAACTCCTCAATTCAACTCCAATCAAATTGCCTCCTTAATATCGCTTCTTCAGAGTCAGCAAAGAAACTTGTCGTCAGAACGGTTGTCTAGTAAAACAACTCTTACCGATGTTATTATTGATACAGGGGCATCACATCACATGACGGGTGATTTGTCCTTGTTGCGTGATGTATGTGCCATACCTACGTCTTCGGTTGCTTGTCCGAATGGTCGGGTATCACACGCAACTAAACAAGGCACATTGGTGCTTAGTAAAGACTATTCTTTACATGAAGTTCTTTATATTCCTGATTTTCATTGCACTCTTACCTCGGTCTCCAAGTTGCTTAAGCAAACCGGGTGCATAGCTATCTTTACTAATACGTTGTGTGTTTTACAGGATCGTTTTTCGAGGACTCTGATTGGAGCAGGTGAAGAACGTGAGGGGGTTTATTACTTTACGGGTGTCAAAGTTGCACAAGTTCATGGAGCTAAAAAGTCGTCTTCTACATCAGTTTTATGGCATCGTCGGCTTGGACATCCTTCCTACAAAGTTTTATCTACTCTACCGGTGTTTGATTCTCTTAAAGTTGATTTTTCGGATTCTAGTCAATGCGATATTTGTTTTAGAGCTAAACAAACTCGAAAAGTTTTTCCTGAAAGTATTAATAAAGCTTCTAGACCTTTTGCTTTAATTCACTGCGATGTTTGGGGTCCATATCGTACACCTGCATCATGCGGTGCAGTTTACTTTCTTACTATTGTGGACGACTTCTCTCGTGCGGTTTGGACTTACTTAATGCTTGAGAAATCAGAGGTTGCGAACCTTCTCCAAAACTTCTGTGCAATGAGTGTTCGCCAGTTTGGTCAATCCGTGCAAGTGATACGATCAGATAATGGAACTGAATTCATGGTTCTCACAAAATATTTTCAAAAGACTGGAATCATTCATCAGACATCATGCGTCGATACTCCTCAACAGAATGGGAGGGTCGAACGCAAGCATCACCATATCCTAAATGTGGCTAGAGCTTGTCTTTTCCAATCAAAACTTCCTATTACCTTTTGGGGTGAAAGCATACTAGCAGCGGCTCATATCATTAACCGCACACCGTCGTAAGTTTTGGATGGAAAAACACCGTATGAGATACTACACGGCTCTCCTCCTGTCTATGACTTACTTCGCGTGTTTGGCTGTTTGGCATATGCTCATCGTCGAGCTCGTGATAAGGACAAGTTTGGTGAAAGAAGTCGAAAGTGTTTGTTTGTGGGATATCCGTTTGGTAAAAAGGCATGGAAGCTATACGACTTGGAAACTAATGAATTCTTTGTTAGTCGTGACGTTACTTTCTTGGAGGATCAATTTCCGGGAATGCCAGATACAGAGTACGTGTCACCGCCGATATTACAAAACAACTTGATGGTTGACTGGCTTCTCCCTACTCTGCAATCAAGGGGGAGCACATCTGGTCTGGATCAGCCAGCCTCTGCAACTGCAGAGCAGCCACAAGTGCCAGCTCCGCACCCGCCCATTACTACGGACCTCTCACCACACACGGAACCTGAATGACACTCGTCTTCATCGATGTCTGATCCAACGACCATGCCTTCTATTCCATCTACGACTCCGGCAACTCCACGTCGTACTACTACACCAGCTTCAGTGCCTACGATTCCAACCTCGCCAGAACCATCACACTCGCCTGGTCTCTTGGAAGTTCTTGGTAGAGGGCATCGAAATAAGAAATCCTCTGTACTACTAAAGAACTTTGTGACACATTCTGCTTCTATGATAAACCCTCCTCACGATACTCCATCTGCACCTGCTCAGAGTTCTTCGACTGCGGCTCCAGGTAAGACTCCTTACCCGATCGCTAATTACTTATACTCCTCTGGAAGCGATGGGAGGTTCATCAGATGGATGTTCACAATGCATTTTTACATGGTGATCTTGAGGAGGAGATTTATATGCAATTACCTCCAGGATTTAAAGCTGATGATCCCTCGAAAGTATGTCGTCTCCGTAAGTCACTTTATGGCCTGAAACAGTCTCCTCGGTGCTGGTTCTCCAAGCTTAGTAAAACTCTCTTGGCGTTTGGTTTTAAACAAAGCTATGAAGATTACTCTTTGTTCTCACTCATTGAAGGAAACATCTGCTTACATATTCTCGTTTATGTGGATGATTTTATCATCGCGGGTAATGATATATCAACGATACATCGTTTTAAAAACTATCTCCACAAGTGCTTTAAGATGAAGGACTTGGGTAAACTTAAATACTTTCTTGGCTTGGAAGTGGCTCGTGGACCTGAAGGGATGTTTGTTTCTCAAAGGAAGTACGCATTGGACATCATTGCAGAGTGTGGACTTCTCGGAGCCAAGCCATCTCCGGTCCCGACGGAGCTGAATCAAAAACTTGCCCTTGCCAAAGGACCACTACTCACTGATCCCGGCAAGTACAGAAGACTAGTCGGGCGGTTGATCTACTTGACATTCACCAGGCCTGAGCTGAACTACATTGTTCATCTTCTCTCTCAATTCATGCAGAAACCACTGGAAGAACATTGGGTAAAAGGCTGTCCAGATCAGGGGATCATGCTCTAATCTACGGCTGACTTAACCCTTACGGCATACTGCGATTCTGATTGGTCTGCTTGCCCGTTGACCAGACGATCCCTATCGGCATATATCGTTCAACTCGGTGATTCATTGGTATCATGGAAGACTAAAAAGCAGAAAACTGTCTCCCGTTCTTCCGCGGAGGTGGAGTACCGATCAATGGCGGATGCTACATGTGAGCTAAAATGGCTTAAGCGACTTCTTCAACATTTTGGCTTCTCACATCAACAACCTATGCGCCTCTTTTGTGACAGTCAATCTGCTTTACACATTGCCAAGAATCCGGTGTTTCATGAACGCACCAAACATGTGGAGAATGATTGCCACACGGTGTGTGATGAGGTTCAATCCAAGCTAATTACAACTGAGCATATTTCTACAAAGCATCAACCTGCGGACTTACTCACCAAGGCTTTACCAGCTCCACAATTCGAATTTCTATTGTCCAAGTTGGGCATACAACAAATGTTCTTGCCAACTTGAGGGGGAGTAATGAGATAAGGATATATTCCTATAGCTAAGGGATTTAGTATAAGTTAACTTTCCTATTGCTAGTTAGGGTTAGTCGAGATATGTTGTATATAAACACACCCTTGGTGAATGAATGAGATATGATTCCGCATACAATATTTTAGTTGTTTACGTATCTCCCGTTGGAAATTATCATAAGGGTGTTTGTCATAGAAATAATAAAGTACTCTCGGTCCTAACATGGCCGTCTTAATAGTACTAAAAATATTATAGAAGCTATTTAATCTTTGAAATGTTGATTCCATTTGTATGTAATCTTTTTTTTTATGTAGAAACTAAAATATCGATATGTTAAATTGTTTTGTTGAACCATATGCACCGTATAGCACTTATAAATTGAGATTATTAACTTTATAGGTCAGCTCAGGCTTAAACCTCAAAGTTGATCATACGTATCGACGTGCCCATACCGGTGGAACTGGCGGTGTAAAGAGCTGCACAAACTATTCTCCAGTAAGCAAAGTCATTAGAAATACCATAAATTAAGATATCCATGGCAACAAGTTTATTGGAATATTATAAAAAAAACAAATTGAATGGAATGTTTCTTTAATTTATTTTTTCTCTGTATATCTATTTATTGTTTCTCTTGAAGGTTGTGAAATCGTTGCGTGAAGCAAAGTCAGCGGGTTTCTCGGATGTTTTGTTTCTGGATGCGGCAACTGGCAGAAACATCGAAGAGGTTTCTACTTGTAACATCTTCGTTGTCAAGGTCAACAATTACATTAATAAAAAGTTTAAACCATTAGATCCTTTGCATTAACCTAGTATAAACTAATTGTATTCATTCATTTTGTAGGAAAATATTCTGTCTACTCCACCAATTTCAGGAACCATTTTACCAGGAATAACAAGGAAGAGCATAAGCGAACTTGCCCCTGATATTGGCTACCAGGTTCGAGCTTTTATATAATAAATAACCTTTTGTAAGTAGACATTTTCAAGATCCGTAAATTATTATTCAAATGTATACAGGTTCAAGAACGTGATGTTTCTGTGGATGAGCTATTAGAGGCGGAAGAAGTATTCTGTACAGGAACTGCAGTGGTCGTTAGAGCTGTTGAAAGTGTGACCTTTTATGAGACAAAGTGATTAGTTTTTTTTAATATACTAGAACTCTAAAGATTAGATCTTCAATCTTTGGTTACTTAATGTCTGATTTGGCTCATACCATCTGTAACCGCAGGATAAAATACATAACAGGAGAAAATGCATTTTCTACGAAGCTTCACGTCATGTATTACGATAATCATCGTATATTATACTTTGTGATAAATATGATTAGTTAGAGATAATGTTTATCGGTTTGATAAGCCGACTTATGTGATGTATATATACTTTGCCTTGTGCACATTAATAAAACAAGTCTTATAGTTAAGTTCGATATCCTCTTCTACATGGTATCAGAGCATACGTTCATTCAATAAAATTTCTAGTTTCGTGTTGGTTCTTTTGTTCAAAGTTCGTCAGTGACGATGTCAGGAGATGATCCTAAAGATGATTTAACTTCAGGATCAAGTGTAAAAACCAGCGAGAAGGCAGAAGTTTCTCCTTTAACGCCATATAGTCTTCACAGTTCTGATAACCCTGGTGCGATGATAACTCCGGACATGTTGAACGGAGAAAACTATAATCTTTGGGCAAACGAGATGTTGAATGCACTTCTGGCCAAGCGTAAGGTGGGGTTTGTTAATGGAACGGTGAAGAAGCCTTCAAGTGAAAGTTCTGACTATGAAAATTGGGTGGCAGTTAACTCAATGGTTATAGGTTGGATACGTACGTCAATAGATGTTAAATTAAAGTCTTCGGTTACTTTTGTTTCTGAAGCAAGT
>NC_027749.1:14958513-14966816 GCF_000695525.1 Brassica oleracea var. oleracea | reverse complement strand
TGATGGGGTTTACTTTCTGACGGATGTGGCTACTGCGAAGGTTCACACTGTTGACGTCTCTACTGATCAGACTGTGTGGCATCAGCGGTTAGGGCATCCAAGTTTTTCTGTGCTTTCTACTTTACCTATGTTATCATCGTCTGTTAGCTCTAGTCCTTGTGACGTTTTTTTTCGAGCTAAACAGACTAGAGAAGTGTTTCCAGACAGTTTTAATAAATCAGAAGAGTGTTTTTCATTAATTCATGTTGATGTTTGGGGCCCTTACCGTGTACCCTCTACTTGCGGAGCAGTTTATTTTTTGACAATTGTTGATGACTTCTCTCGTGCTGTTTGGACTCACCTCATGCTTGCAAAGTCTGAAGTTCGTGTGATCCTTCCAAACTTTCTTACATACGCTGAAAAACAGTTTGGGAAAACTGTAAAAACAATCAGAAGTGACAATGGGACAGAGTTCATGTGTCTCTCATCTCTGTTTCGAGAAAAAGGAATCATTCATCAAACATCCTGTGTTGGCACACCGCAGCAAAATGGAAAGGTTGAGCTTAAGCATAGGCACATACTTAACGTGTCTAGGGCGTTAATTTTTCAAGCAAGTTTGCCAATAAAATTTTGGGGAGAGGCGATTTTAGCGGCGGCATATTTGATCAACCGGACGCCTACTGCCTTACATAAAGGACGCTCACCATATGAGGTTCTTCATGGGCGTAAACCTGATTACGATATGCTTCGTGTCTTTGGTTCTGCGTGTTATGCGCATCGTGTTGCAAGAAACAAAGACAAGTTCAGTGAGCAAAGCAGGCTCTGTGTCTTTCTTGGTTATCCCTTTGGCAAGGAAGGATACAAAGTGTATGATATAGAACGTGATGAGTTCATCGTGTCTCGTGATGTTATCTTTCGAGAGGATGTGTTTCCTTTTTCACAACAAAGTTCATCACCACCTCCTTCAGTGACTCCTGTTGTTACGTATGATGAAGATTGGCAGTTTGAAATGCCTTCAGAAGTGAGGGGGAGCGATCTGAATATCGCTACTGAAGCTGGCGAAACAGGAGTTGTTCCAGTACCTACTGAAGTTGTTTCGATTGGTGACACTGGAGCTGTCGATACTGGAGTTATTGACACTAGTACTGATAATACTCCAGCTCAGGATGCTGTGGTGGCAGAGATAGAACGTGTTGAACCAGAGGGGATCTCAGAACAAGTTGGTAGTGTTCCTGCTTCAGAAGCTGAAATTGTTCAGGCACAGTCAGTTGAACAACTTGGTAGAGGACAGCGTAAATCGGTACCGTCGGTTCGTTTAAGGGATTTTGTTACATACAATACGACGGCGTCACAGTCACAAACCCATCACGCTCCCTCCGTCTCTCTTTCACAGTCCTCTACGGTCCAAGGTAATACAATTTATCCCTTGACAAATTATATCTGTGATTCTAAATTCTCACCACAACACCAAGTTTTTCTAGCTGCAATCACAGCTGGAGTTGAGCCAAAGCATTTTAAAGAAGCTGTTGGTCAAAAAGTCTGGGATGACTCGATGACAGTGGAAATTGTAGCTCTTGAAGATCAGCACACTTGGGACATTGTTGATCTTCCCCCAGGAAAAATAGCTATTGGAAGCCAGTGGGTTTACAATATCAAATATGACGCTGATGGAACAGTACGGCGTCACAAATCTCGTGTTGTGGCTATGGGAAATAAGCAGATTGAAGGACAAGACTATAAAGAAACTTTTGTTCCTGTCATTAAAATGACTACAGTTCGTTTGCTGCTTCGTCTTGTGGCTGCCAACAACTGGGAAATGTATCAGATGGATGTTAACAACGCTTTTCTTCATGGTGATCTCGAAGAAGAAGTGTACATGAAGATTCCACCTGGTTACCGTCATACTCATCCCAACAAGGTGTGTCGTCTCCGCAAATCCTTGTATGGACTCAAGCAAGCTCCTCGATGTTGGTTCAAGAAGCTTTCTGATTCCCTGTTACGGTTTGGATTTGTTCAGTCTTATGACGATTACTCTCTTTTCTCTTATACACGAAAGGTGATTGAGCTACGTGTTCTTGTTTATGTGGATGATTTACTTATTTGTGGTAACCACAGTCATATGCTCCAGAAGTTCAAAGAGTATCTTGGGAAGTGTTTTTCCATGAAAGACTTGGGGAAGTTAAAATATTTTCTTGGCTTTGAAGTAAGCAGAGGTCCGGAAGGTATTTTTGTGTCCCAACGCAAGTATGCGCTAGACATTGTTACTGATACAGGCAATCTTGGTTGTCAGCCTGCAGCTACTCCACTCGAGCAAAACCACAAGCTTGCCATTAGTACGAGCCCTGTCTTAACAGATCCAAAGAAATATCGCAGGCTCATGGGACGTTTGATTTATCTGGTTCACACTCGACCAGAGTTGAGCTACTCAGTTCATGTGTTGTTGCAGTTTATGAAAAAGCCTCGCCAGGATCATTGGCAAGCTGCTCTTCGTGTTGTTCGGTTTCTTAAAGGTTCACTTGGACAGGGAATTATGCTTAGTTCATCGGCTGACTTGTCTCTGACAGTGTTTTGTGACTCTGACTGGTCGTCATGTCCTCTCACCAGGCGGTCTCTTAGTGCGTTTGTGGTTATGCTTGGTGATTCTCCGATCTCGTGGAAGACTAAGAAGCAGAAAACGGTGTCTCATTCTTCCGCTGAGGCCGAATACAGGTCTATGGCAGCTGCGTTGCGTGAAGTCAAGTGGCTTCGGAAGTTGTTAAAGGGGTTGGATGTCGAACAAAAGTCTACTCGCTTCTTCTGTAACAGTAAAGCTGCCATACACATAGCTTCTAATGCTGTCTTTCATGAGCGTACCAAACACATTGAAAATGACTGTAATGCTGTTCGGGATGCGGTTCAAGCTGGTCTGATTAAGCTTCACCACATTCGGACTCAAGATCAAGTTGCTGATATACTCACAAAGGCGTTGGGGCGTGCACAATTTCGTAACTTGTTGTCCAAGTTGGGCATTCATGATCCTCATGCTCCAACGTGAGGGGGAGTATTACGATAATCATCGTATATTATACTTTGTGATAAATATGATTAGTTAGAGATAATGTTTAACGGTTTGATAAGCCGACTTATGTGATGTATATATACTTTGCCTTGTGCACATTAATAAAACAAGTCTTATAGTTAAGTTCGATATCTTCTTCTACATCATGTTAACCAATATTCAAATGGGCGTTGTTGAAGATACGAAGGGTTGGATGGTGGAGGTCAATGATACAATTAGAATAGATACGTTTCCTAATTAAAAAAAAAAAGTAAGAAAGTGGGGGAAAAGAAGAACAAAGAATAAAGGAATCAAACAATAAAAAATGGAAAGCGTGGAAGAACTGGAAGAAAAGTTTGCTATATTTTAAAAAGAAATCGCTCTGTAAAAAGCTCTTGTTTAAGAGTTTAAATCGTCAATAAAATATATATTAAAAGAGTTTTTTATAAGTAATGGAAGGATGCAACTATGTTTTCACTAATAATACGAGGAGGTTTTTTTATACAAAAAGGTTTTATGACTATTATATTTTTTCTTTGACATCAAAACACTATTTTCTTACTCAAATTTGAGATGTTTTGAAAAATTAAATTGGAATATACCAACCCATAAAAGCAAAACTTTATCAAAAAGATCTTGCAGTCTGTGCTTAAAAATATGCAGTGGAATTGACGACACGAGGTACTCGTGTAGGAAATAGAGAATGATTGAAAGTGTCTTTGGAGCCTAAAAATTTCTTTAAGCTTGTTGAGAAGTTGTTTGTGGAGAATTTGTGCCATTTTTCGTGATTTTGAATCATGGCAATCATACTTGGCAGTCTGTTGATATGACCTATGTCAATGATGGACTAGCCGATTGACCGGACGATGGCGAGGACGTGTCTGATGGATGGGTCGAGAAGAGGGCTCAAATTAATCAAGATGGACCTGATCTCAATTTGGAAATTGGTGGGTCTTCTTAACGATCATGTGGGACATAAGAAACATTTTTATCAAGCCAGAAATGAAGTGGATCGAGACCAAAATGATGATGGTCGAATTAAGGCCTTCTCGGCCTAAGAAATAATTGTTGACCATGATGATCCCATTTGTTTTCTGCTGGGTCTATGAGAAGATATAAAACCAAACAGCTTAAAGAGGCAATTGGACACCTGCCCCAGTCTATTGAAAATGAAGAATCATCTTTTGGTCGAGTCAATGGGACAGCTTTGCTATTCGACATCTCGTTTTCCTGAGTTTAAGGCTTGACATTTTTCAGTTCAAGTCTTTCTAGTTTTTCTACATTCTTATTATGTGTTCACGCTTTTTGTTTCCTACATAAACCTTTGAAGGTGTTTCTTTTGAAATTAACCATCATGTTTCAATCAAAATCTTTTTTACAATTTGTTGGTTCATTTGTTCTTGACGTACAACTTGGTTGTGAGGTGTGTGAACCCGAAGCAACCAACAACTTATCATGTTGACTTGGTGAGTTATATCTATAGACAAGAGAGTGGGTGAATCCAGGGTCTTTTGCGACCCTAATGTAACTCATTTAGTCCATTTATCACCCGAAATAAGCTAGTAGCTACTCAGCTCATACTATCTTTCCGATCCAACCAAAATCAGGGTGGCCAAGTCGTGGGCAAGGTTTTATCAGGTTGCATTAGAGAACCACTCTAAATATCTGTACCATTTGGTTTAGTTTTCATTCTCATTTCAAAATTCAATTCATTCTTATCTGTCTATCTGATTGAAAGTGAGCCAACCGTGTTAAAAGAAAAGATCAAAAGAAAAGTTTAAAACAAAATTACTTCAAAGACCGATTTGTTGATTTCTTCGTAAGTCAAATGATTGGTTAGCGAAGACTCAACTTGAATGTTCTGGCTCAAGATGCCAACCTTCTTGTTATTATGAAAATGTCTTAAATATCCGTGTACAAGGAAAAAGTCTTAAACCTTCTTGCCAGATACGCTTTTTAGGATCAGGAAAATTACATTTTCTAAAATTACATTTTCTAGGATAAGTATATTTTCATAAAGGGGAAAAGAAATTGAGAATTGTGGCTACTACAAATATAGGTCTAAAAGATTGTAAATTATTTATTTCACATAATGAATATATATACAAACGTAAACGGGTATTTATCTCAGATCGTTTTGGTTTCTTTTCATTTTTTAAAGTTAGTTCGCGTTTGTTCATAACACTTCTTCTTCTTCGTATCCTTGATCACCTCACCATTTACAACATTCTGAACATTATCGCTTTTTTATGTTGGTGTTGTAGCCTACATCAAATCAAAGTAGTTCAAACATGCACTTCCAAGTTTCTATTTTCCTAATTTTTTATTTATTTATTTATATATATATATATATATATATATATATAAATCAATACCATGAACAATGTTTTATACGAGCCATCTTCGATTTCTCAAGAATGGTGTAATTTTGTTCCACAGATTTAAATTTTTCTTAAACATTGATGTAATCTTATATTAAGATATCAATTTCTGATCTATAAAAAGAAAGAACAAAAAAAAGAGAGGTACTTAATTAGTGTTAGAATGTGAGAATTATTGAGAGTTTATTTCTGGAGAATGAAGAACTTGAAAAACATGAGAGAAAGGGTAAGTACGAGAGAGATGTAGATTTCAAAATGTAAGAGAGAGAATGAGAAAATAGTTTCCTTGATGTAATTGTAGATCTGGATACAAATATTTAAAGGCAAGTTGCCTCAGTACACAATACAATAAAATATTCATTGTTTTAAAATATCTTCAATGGTCTTCTTCTCTTTTTTTCTTCTCTTCAATAAAATACTCCAATATAGTAATCCTTATAAAACCTTATAAAACTTTATAAGTCTCTAGCTTAATTCTCAAGTCTGGCAGTTTACTTCTCAAGTCTGGCAGCTTAATTCTCAAGTCTGGCAGCTTACTTCTCAAGTCTAACAGCTTACTTCTGCTTCATGTCAACACTCCCCCTCAAGCTTGACCATATGGAACAAGTCAAGCTTGGAAGCCATGAAGTATTCCTTCATTAAAACCTCAACTAGGTAAAACCCTTTGGGAGAAAACCCAAGTCAAGGAAAAAGAGTAGAACACTTCATGAAGGAGATATCAGTGACATGAGAGGTCTATGAGTCCCAATTTTGGATGAATGAACTCATAGACTTTAGTGCTTGCTGCCTTGGTGAAGATATCAGCTAACTGATCTTCACTCTAGTATAGCAGGGTAAAATGATCTTCTGCTCCACAGCTTGTCTCACCTTGTGACAGTCAACTTCAATGTGTTTAGTCTTTTCATGGAATACTGAGTTTGATGTTATGTGGATAGCTGCCTGGTTATCACAATGCATTGTGATTGGTGTTATTGCTTCTATGCCCAAGTCTCTTAGCAGGTTTCTGATCCAAATGAGTTCACTAGTTAGCTTCCTCATTGCCCTATACTCTGCCTCTGCACTTGAACATGATACCACATTTTGCTTCTTGCTCTTCCATGTGACTAGGTTGCCTCCAATGAAAGTACAATAGCCTGTTGTTGACCTCCTGTCTACTCTATCACCAGCCCAATCAGCATCACAATATCCCACTATCTATGTACTCTTATTGCAACCCATCCAAACACCTTGACCAGGAGCCTCTCTTAGATATCTCATGATCCTTTCCACCATATTCCAATGATGAACCTTTGGTGCTTGCATATGTTGACTGACTTGATTCACAACAAAACAGATGTCTGGTCTTGTAATGGTGAGATAGATTAGCTTCCCAACCATCCTTCTATAGAGCTTGAAGTCGCCAAATGGAGTATCCTCAAACTCCCCCTCACGCAAGACCTTGTAACCTTCTTCAAGTGGTGTCTTAGCTACTCTTGCTCCAAGTTCACCTGCCTCTTTTAAAAGGTCAAGTGTGTACTTTCTTTGAGATAAGAAAATCCCCTGTTTAGAGCGGCATATTTCTATCCCTAGAAAGTAGTTTAACTCACCCAAATATTTAATATCAAAGGTAGACTTAAGAAAAACTTTAGTAGAGATGATACCTTCCTTGTCACTTCCTGTGATGATGATATCATCTACATAGATCAGAATCACCACAATTCCTTGCTTACTTGTGAGGGTAAAGAGTGTGTGATCAGCTTCTGACTTTACAAACCCTTTTCCATTGAGGGTTGTACTCAGCTTGTGATACCAGGCTCTTGGAGACTGTTTTAATCCATAGATTGTTTTCTTCAGCCTTAGGACATTTCCTGGCTTGGCCATGTCTTCCATACTAGGTGGTGGTCTCATATACACCTCATCCTCAAGCTCTCCTTGTAGAAATGCATTCTTGACATCCATGTGCCATAGATCCCCTTCCAAGTTCACAGCCAAAGAGAGCAGAATTCTTATGGTGTGGAGCTTAGCTACTGGTGCAAAGGTGTCTAAATAGTCTTCTCCATAGACTTGGGTATATCCTCTTGCAACCAGCATTGTCTTCTTCCTTTCTGGTTTCCCATTAGCTAGGTACTTGATGGTGAAGAGAAGGCGACTTGTTACTGCTTTCTTTCCTTTTGGAAGTTCAGTCTCAAACCATGTATCATTCTTGATCATGGCTCCTATCTCATCTCCAACAGATTCTCTCCACTCCTTGTGTTGCATAGCTTCTTCATATGTTCTTGGAATGTATTCCTGATCCAATTCACTGATGAAGACTTGATGATCTTCTGGATATTGAGCAAGGGAGCATACTGCACTTATTGGGTGAGCTACAACTTCAGAATTGAAGTAAACTTTTGTATTGATTCATTGTGAGGGTTTCCTGATCCTTGTACTCCTTCTCAAAGGTTGTATCTGCTCAGGTTATGCTTCATTTCCTTCACTTGGCGCCTCTACTTGAGTCTGTATCTGCTCAGGTTCTGCTTCATTTCCTTCACTTGGCGCTTCTACTTGAGTCTCAACATCTTATTCTGATGGCATCTCATCTTGATCATGAGCTACTGAGTTCTCTTCAGGTTGAGCTTGTGTAGACTACTCAACATTTCTACTGCCCCTCTCATGATCAGGATGAGTACTCTCAACACTATCAGCTGCAATAGATGATATATTTTCAGGGACAGGTTCCACCCTTGGTAAAGAGGGCATACTGATTCCAGGCTCTCCATTACCCTCCTAAGGTTGTTTGCTCTATCTGAGGCTGATTGAGAAAGATCTTTGAGCTCTTCCCAACTCTTTCCATCATAATAGCCTCTAGATTCTATAAACTTCACATCCCTTGAGACAAGAACCCTTATTGACTCTGGATCATAGCACTTATACCCCTTCTGAGT
>NC_027749.1:14957675-14957802 GCF_000695525.1 Brassica oleracea var. oleracea | reverse complement strand
GTGACAAAGTATTTGTGGTTCTCTCTGGACACACATGGAGCAGTCCATACATCAGAGTGAACTAGGTCAAAACATCTTTCATAGATGGTGCTAGACTGTGGGAAGACTGTTCTACAATGCTTCCCCT
>NC_027749.1:14956212-14957626 GCF_000695525.1 Brassica oleracea var. oleracea | reverse complement strand
AGGATGTCCCAACCTAGCATGCCATAGTGTGCTATCAACCCCGCTGGATGTACTAGCCAAACACTGAGAAGTGGAAGGTCTAGACATCTCTGTCTTCTGAAGATGATAGAGTTCATTGTGAACGTGCCCCTTTCCAATCACTTGGCCTGTCTTTAAGTCTTGAAATTCAACCTCATCTGGTCTGAAGACAACCTGACAACTCAGATCAACAGTAGCCTTTCTCACAGATAGTAAGTTTGATGTAAACTGAGGCATATACAAGGCAGTAGATTCCCTATCAAATAACCTCAGGTTCCCTATCCCTTATATTTTAATCTTATCACCATTTGCTATTTGAACATTTCTTGAGGCAGGCTGGACATCACTAATCAAGTTCCTATCACTAATCATGTGATGGATTGCTCTTGAATCTATAATGATAGGTTTAGGGTCAAGAGAGTGTGTGCCAGCCTTCTTTGATGAGATAAAGGCTTGGATAAGGGAATGTAGGTCACTCATGGTTGCTGGACCATCAGTGTTGGCTGCACTATCAATACTTCTCCATGTTCCTTCTTCATTTGAACCACCAATGACAGATGAATACATGGTTCGACCTTGAATCGATGGATGCTCAAACTCCTTGATTACATTCCTGGCTTAATTCAAGTCACTTCTTCATGGCATATTGCGCTTCTTATGTTGTTCCCTAGCCTTCTTGTACTCTGGGAACAACACCATGTTGGATTTCTTCCTCATGAAGAGATATGGACCAGTGGACAATAGATTGCTCCTACTGATTTTGAGATAAACTGGACTTTGATGAAGCTTTTCCTGATATGGCTGAAGCTTTCTTGAGTTCCGGAGAATAGGGTACTCCTCTATCTTGAGTTCTGGTGAGGTTCTTCTCTTATAAAAGACCTTTGGACCAGTGGATAAAAGGATGTATCCAACAGATTTTGAAGATAATCTGAGAAAGAAATAAAGAAATTTGCGGAAGCTTTTGTGAGGTTCAAGAGCTTATTGCTCTGATACCATGTTAGAATGAAAGAATTATTGAGAGTTTATTTCTGGAGAACGAAGAACATGAAGAACATGAGAGAAATGGAAAGTATGAGAGAGATGTAGATTTCAAAATGTAAGAGAGAGAAGGAGAGAATAGTTTCCTTGATTTAATTGTAGATTTGGATACAAGTATTTAAAGGCAAGTTGCCTCAGTACACAATACAATAAAATATTCATTGTTTTAAGATATCTTCAATGGTCTTTCTTCTATCTTCTTCTTCTCTTCAATAAAATACTTCAATATAGTAATCCTTATAAAACCTTATAAAACCTTATAAGTCTCTAAGTTTACTTCTCAAGTCTGATAGCTTAATTCTCAAGTCTGGCAGCTTACTTCTCAAGTCTGGCAGCTTACTTCTGCTTCATGTCAACA
>NC_027749.1:14954113-14955220 GCF_000695525.1 Brassica oleracea var. oleracea | reverse complement strand
GGAAGAAGAGTGTCGCAACTTGAACTGCATCCGTCGTTTTTTTACAGGGAACAAAGTGCACCATTTTTGAGAATCGATCCACGACAACAAAGATTGAATCAAACCCTTTTTGTGTACGAGGAAGACCCATGACGAAATCCATACTGATGTCAGTCCACGGTTGCGTTGGTATAGGTAACGGCATGTAGAGACCAGCGTTTGTAGCATGTCCTTTTGACGTTTGACAGGTCGTGCATCTCTCCACAAAAAGCTCAACATCGCGTCTTAGAGCCGACCAGAAATATGACGTAGAGATCAAATGCAATGTTCTGTCGCGTCCTATATGACCCTCATTATGTGTTTCAGCGATTAGTTGAAGACGGAGGCTACAATCCGGAACGCAGAGACGGTCGCCACGAAAAAGAAACCCATCATGAAGAGTGAAATCGCGTGATACGCCATTATGAACATCAAGAAGAATCCGACCAAAATATTCATCAGACTCGTATAAGTCAGCAAAAGCTGCAAAGTCGGGAACTGAAACATGAAGAACACCCAGCAAAGAACGACGACGGCTTAGTGCGTCAGCCACTCGATTGGAGATACCCGACGTGTGCTTGATAACAAAAGTAAACTGTTGTAAATAAGACACCCACGAGGCATGACGAGCCGAGACCTTATCTTGACTACTCAAGTGTTTTAACGCATCGTGATCTGTATAGAGAACGGATTCTTTATGAAAAAGATAATGTCTCCAGTGCTTGATTGCTTGAACCACGGCATAAAACTCCACATCATAAGTACTATAACGTAAACGAGCTCCTGCCAGCTTTTCACTGAAGAAGGCGATAGGCCGGTTTCGCTGACTCAAGACAGCACCGATTCCCAACTTAGAAGCATCACAATGGAGTTCAAAGACCTGGGTAAAATCAGGTAGAGCAAGTATAGGAGCTGAAATCAACTTTGATTTGATAATCTCAAACGCGGTGGCTGCGGCGGGAGTCCATGCGAAGACACCATCCCGTCGAATACAATCCGTGAGAGGCGCCATTAAGCTGCTAAACCGTGGCACAAATCTTCGATAAAAAGATGCGAGACCATGAAAGCTTCATGTCTCAGACAATGTAC
>NC_027749.1:14937575-14954104 GCF_000695525.1 Brassica oleracea var. oleracea | reverse complement strand
GCGAGTCCTTCTGCGGAAACAATGTAGCCGAGAAAGTTGACTTTAGGAGAGCCGAACTCACACTTCTTCATCGTCGCATAGAATTGATCACGACGAAGGTTAAGAAGGACTGCTTCCAAGTGTTCTAGATGCTCGGCTAATGACTTACTGAATATCAGAATATCATCAAAGTAAACCACCACAAATTTACCAATAAACGGCCGAAGAGACTGATTCATAACCCGCATGAAGGTACTAGGGGCATTGGAAAGCCCGAAAGGCATAACAAGCCATTCAAACAGCCCTTCTCTGGTTTTGAATGCTGTCTTCCACTCATCACCCGGTTGAATACGGATTTGATGGTATCCACTGTGAAGATCGAGTTCAGAAAAGGTTGTTGCAGCACCAATTTGGTCTAATAGATCATCAAGACGTGGTATTGGAAATCGATAGCGGACTGTAATCTTATTAATAGCACGGCTATCGACACACATTCTCCATGATCCATCTTTTTTTGGTATGAGCAAAGCTGGAACTGCACACGGACTCAAACTCTCACGCAAGTATCCTTTCGTGATGAGATCCTCAACTTGTCGTCGCAGTTCTTCATGCTCACTTGGACTCATACGGTAATGAGCTCGATTAGGTAGGATAGCATCTGGAACTAGATTAATACGGTGTTGAATATCTCTTAGAGGAGGAAGGCCAGTTGGTAACTCGTCGGGGAAGACGTCCTGAAACTTGGTCAACAGACCTTTAAAGCTATCCGGAATTTGCGGTAAAGATGTGTTGACTGGTGAGTTCAGCAGGATCAGAACACGTCCCTCTTCTCGCATCTCTTGCTCAAAAGGTTTGCGTTGGAGAATAAGGACTGGTGAGGACGGTAAACTCTGCTTCTCAGGTAAAGAGGGTTGCAGTGTGAAGTTTTTATCGTTGAAACGGAAGCTATAGGTATTGTGATAACCATCGTGTTTTACTCGATGATCAAATAGCCAAGGGCGTCCTAAGAGAAGATGACAAGCGTCCATCGGTGCTACATCACAATAAATTTGATCCTGGAATGTGCCACCAACTGAATATGATATGAGAGCACGTCGAGTAATGGTCAAGTCTGTCTTCTTGTCTAGCCATGCGAGTTTATATGGATATGGATGAAGTTCTGTTGTCAGATTGAGTTTGTTGACAACGTCCTCTGCCACTACGTTTTCACTACTTCCCGAGTCAATAATAAATTTGCAAACCTTGCCGGCAATAGTACACTTCGAGTGGAACAGGTTATGGCGTTGTGGATTGTCATCAATATGGCGTGGAGCAAGGCAAACACGTCGCATCATCAAACAAGGACCAGTGTCTGCGATCAGGTCCTCTGTTTCTTCTAGATTTTCTGTAATTTCCTCATCATAAATAACCTCTACATCCTTGCCAGCGGCATCAAGAAGAAGTCCCCTGCGATTTCTTTTCGGACAATTGGCTTGTCGATGACCAATCTCTCCGAAAGCGAAACATCGTAGTGAAGATGGTCGAGTTGTTGTCTTATCCGTCAAAGGCATGAGGGCAGTTTCAGCTTGTTGAGGAAGCGAATCATCGGCTAAATTTGTAGCACATGTTGTCTTATCCTATTAACACTCGCCTGGACGCCAAAACCATAGCCATCATCCTACGCCACGCCCAGCCAAAGATCTTATTCATTGACCATGAGTTTGCTCCTTTGACCCAAGAAGTCCTCCATCTCCTACCGTTTGACGACCCAATACCTAAGCCACTAATCATATTCATTAATGATATGGATTCCACTACAAAACATTCCCCTGGGGAGTTGGAGTACGAGGGTCTCATCCGTACAGGAGACCCTTCGCCATCCATGTCCACAAGTACGTTCTGTGTCCGCAATGAGCATGACCCTATTTCTTTGAACTACACGTCTGGTACAACAGCCGACCCAAAAGGTGTGGTGGTTAGCCACCGAGGGGCGTACTTGAGCGCTTTGAGCACGATTATGGACTGGGAGATGGGGATTTCACCGGTCTACCTCTGGACCTTGCCAATGTTTCATGCCAATGGATGGTCGCACACATGGTCTGTGGCTGCGCGTGGAGGCACCAATGTATGCTTAAGGCACGTGACTGCCCCAGAGATCTATAAGAACATAAGTTCTCATGGCGTTACGCACATGTCTTGTGTCCCTACAGTCTTGAGATTTCTTATAGAAGGACAGCAGAGTGACCGGTCACACAGCTCACGGCCTGTTCACATTTTGACCGGAGGTTCTTCCCCACCCACTGCACTTCTTAAGAAGGTAGAGCAGTTAGGGTTTCGAATAATGCATGGCTATGGGCTTACGGAGACCAGCGGACCCGTTCTCTTTTGTGAGTGGCAAGACGAATGGAACAGGTAATATATAATATAACCATGTTAAAGAAATTTCCTTAACAGTGATGTTGAAAATTATAACGTTTGATAAGAAAATTCTTCTACACAATTTTGAACAGACTACCAGAGCATCGACAGATGCAGCTGAAAGCAAGGCAAGGGATAAGAAACATAACGCTAGCAGACGTTGACGTAAAGAACACGACAACTCAGGAGAGTGTCCCACGCGACGGGAAGACAACAGGAGAGATCCTCATCAAAGGAAACAGTGTAATGAAAGGCTATCTAAAGAACCCTAAAGCAACATCTGAAGCGTTTAAAGACGGATGGTTCAACACTGGAGATATAGGTGTGATTCATCCTGATGGGCACTTAGAGATCAAAGATCGATCCAAAGACATCATCATCTCGGGAGGTGAGAACATCAGCAGTATAGAGGTCGAGAAAGTCCTTTACGAGAATCAGAAAGTGGTGGAGGCTGCTGTGGTGGCCATGCCTCACCCTCTTTGGGGTGAAACTCCCTGTGCATTTATTGTTCTAAAAGTTGTTGAGACTAGACAAGGACCCCGTGAAGAGGAATTCGTGACCAGCGAAAGAGACTTGATTGCATATTGCCGTGATAGTATGCCACATTTTATGTGTCCAAGGAAGGTTGTGTTCCTTCAAGAGCTGCCAAAGAACAGCAACGGAAAGATCCTCAAGTCTAAACTGAGAGACATCGCTAAGGCTTTTGTAGTCGATGAGGACGGTGTGGGTTCCAAGAAAGTTCAACGACGCGGTGTTGATCATGTTAGTTCTAGGCTTTAAAGCCATATCCATCCATGTATTTCTCTTCTCTTTGTTTCAGTATTTGTGCTTTGGTAGACAGATCCAGATCGCTACCAAAAATACCTTAATTATATTTACATCACAACATATATCATATCATGTTTTTAAGTCCTAAAGAGAATAATACTATTTTATTAAATATTTTACACAAAAGTAAAATGTTTTACCTTAATAGTTAGGGAAGCTTTTTTTATTTTTGGAACACCACTTATTTTCATTCATTCACAGTAAAAAGAAATTGTACCTCGTCTTTGACGCGAAGTATAAAGAACAACATCAAAAGTAATGAAACGATATAGATCCTTGAGATAACCAACTAAATCCCAAGTTGAAAAATTAGACAATGAATATCTAATATATAAAAAGATGTCTCACTCCAATTAGTGATGTTTTTTGGGAAGAAAACTAAAAATAAAACCATGCGGACTTGCCTAAAACCATGCAGGCTTGCCTAAAACCCAAAGTGGACAATATTGTACCAATCAAACAATTATAAATCCCAACAATTGGTATCATAGCCAAATTGACAAAAAAATCTGCAAGAAGACCAAAATACCAATCGAGTTAATATTGTAAGGTGTGGGTGACATAGATCAAGTCAAAAGATTCTAAAAATCAGTTGTGGGACACGAGATGAATGTGATCCTTAGTTTGAGGGGGAAGAATGTGAGATAACAAACTAAATCCCACATTGGAGAATTAGACAAAGAGTGTTGTTCAACTCTAATTAGTACGAGACCTTTTGGAAAGGAAACCAAAAGTAAAACCATGCAGGCTTGCCTAAACCCAAAATAGACAATATCGTACTAATCAAACAATATAGAATTGAACATGAATTTAATAAATTACGATTATGAATCACAAACGAACTTAATAAGAATAACTCTCTTATTAATCTCTTAAGGAAAACTCACTCAAAAACTTTAAGTTCACTCACACAATTCATAATCTCTCACAAAGATTCGTAAGTTATACCAGACATTGGTATCAGATTAGATTTCTCCTAAACTCTATGAACTTAACATATTTTATATTTCATTTTCCTAATCTTTTTACAAAACTATAATTCAGTAGGATTAAGTCTTTTAACTTATTTCTTAAGTTTCTTTCAAGTTTAATCCAACAAGATCTTCAAAAGACGATGATAGTGAACTCAAAAACAAGCTTGAAAACATCAATAATGTCTTCACGACAAAGTCAAACAGCTAAGAATTAGTCACGGTTACATGTAACGTTGAAAATCAATACTCATCTACAAAAGAACACGATGTAATCTTGATTGCCTCTTCTAGCCCCATAAAACCGCTATAAAAAAGTTGGGCTCTTGGACTTCAAAGGAGCTATCAATGGCTTGTCGCCGTACTCTCATTTCTTCGGTAATTGTAGGTATAATATGCTTCTGGATGTCTGATTTCCTTTAGCCAAAGTGTGTAATGAGGAAAATTAATAGCTTATGTAGCTCATTTCTTTGGCATGGTACTATTGGCATCTACGGGCGCAAAGGTATCTTGAGAAGAACTGTCAGCCCCAAAGGCCGAGGGGGGTTTGGGAATGCGCAATATTTTTCACTGGAATGAGACCTGTATTTTAAAGCTTCTATGGATGATCTTCAGGCTCTCTTTGGGTGGCACGGATAAGAGATAAATTATAAATACATCTATTCTTCTTTTTTTGGGCGTTAAAAGATGAAAGCTATAGCTATTTTTGGATGTTCAGAAAAAATCCTTGGCCTGAGATCAAAAGCTTTGCTACTACCTCATGGCTACTATTCATTCTTAATCGTAACCCTACCTTTGATCGCATTGCAGCTTGGAATCCGGACTCTGAGGCAGTCTGTTTGTTGTGTGGAAATAGTAATGAAAGCAGGGAACTTTTAGCTGCTCTTTCTCTTCAGTTGTTTGGAACTTGGTTATAAGCTGATTTCACATTCCATCTTGGCCTTCAGCTTGGTTGGATGTTTAAACTGGTTGCCCATTGCTCATGTGGATAAAATAATTAAGCTTGCTATTCTTCAGGTTTGGCAAAGGCAAACTGTGTGTTTATGAGCTCTAGAGAGAACGTAAGAGACGCCTTCATGATGGTCTTCCTTGGCCCCCTTCGTGCGTTCTTAGGATCACCTTTTCTTGACTGCGTGACAAATGCTCCGCTATGACTTCGCAGGGTCTTTCACGAGGTCTTACTCTGGCTACTTTTAAAGATTTACCATAGATTTTTTTTTTTTTTGATCAAAGATTTACCATAGATTCTAGTCCCACTTTACTTCTATATTGGCTGTTGTGCGCATATCATCATCTGCTGTTTCATCTCCCTCCTTTCTTTTTACAGGTGTTGTTTCTGTTGGTGTTTGCTTCCTTGTAACTTTTAATCTTTATTAATGAAAATTCTTTAACAAAAATAAGAACAACTTCAACGGTACATATACCCAATTGAGGTTCTTAGTGCTAAAATATTAACATTTTTTACAATTATCTTTTAGTTTATATTTAAATTTTAGTTTTTTTTCTTCTAAAAGCTGCTTAACCAAAAAATATTCCCATGTGCTTTCACCATGCAGAACTCGAAATGTTTATTTGTTTTTGTTTTCAGATAGGAAAAAAAAAAGGACCATTGCTTGTGTTTTAAGCAGAAAACTAAATGAAAGTAAAAGAAAGATAAGAGGTAGAAGAACAATTACATCCTGGAGATCTGGAGAGGAACAGTTCCAGTTTCAAGTATATCACAGTTCCTCATAAGAGAAACAAGTTTGAGTTTCTCCCAAGCCCCGAGTCTCTCGAAGATATACCTCTGACAATTTTGAGAGGCTGAGACTCCGGCTAAGAAGGCTCCGTGAGCAGACCCTTGATGCTCGACGTTCACAGCTTCTCCTCCAAAGAATATGTTATCAACCGGCTCTCCTAGCCTCGCGTATAGATCTTCCGGCATCCCAACTACGTCATATGCGTAACAACCCAATGTGTCTGGATCCGTTCCCCACCGTGTCACAAGATACTGAGCCTGTTTTCGTTTGTTTGTAAGTACTTAAAACAACATATGAGATACAGGTTGTGCAATAAGATGATGATTTCTTACCGGGTCAGGTGCGTCTGGAAACATTTTCTTAAGTTGCAGCATTACGAAATTTGCAGTAGCCTCATCGGATAGCTTTTCAAGGTCCTTAGCGAGGTTTCCTGCAGCCATATAAACAAGCACAGGATGGCCTGTTGCTTTGTGAAGATTCAGAAAATAGCCACAGGAGTAAGAAGTTGGTGCAACCATCCCCAGGAACTCCACATTGGGCCAAAACACGTTTTCAAATCTCAGGGCAATCTTATTCTCGTTGCCTACTCCAAGATCAGATATCGCAGAGGTCTTCCATTGTGGGAGCTCCGGCTCAAACTGAATCAGGTTTGCCTTGAGAACACCGATGGGCACAGTGATGATCACAGCATCAGCAACGAAGTTGGTTCCCCCTTCAGCTTCCACTATAACCTTGTTATTAGATGTTCTTGACACTTTAGTAACCCTGAGTTAATTAAATTACAAAACACACGTGATAAGGTTTAACTGTTTTAAGTACGATACATGTATTAGCTCTGTATGAATTCTGATGAGTTACCTGTGGTTCAAGCGAATATCAATGTCTTTTGCAATTGTTCTGATCACTGGCTCATAACCCTGCACCATTAGACCATGGCCACCGGAAAGACATTCATCCTGCACAACAATTAAAAAGCTTTGATGAGCTTTTTTCTTTAGTGTATTGCTATCACTAATAAACGAATTAAAACTATTCATATATAGACCATCCTTAGAACTACTACATGAAGTTACAGTAGGCAGATAGTTTATAAATGTACAGTAGAATTGGTTCGCTTGCCTGATCCCAACATTTGAGCGATATCAAATTCGCATCTACAGCAAACCATGCTTCCATCCTACATATGTACCATTGCAAAACTTCGTAGGCAATTCCTTCTTGCCTTAGTTCTGGATGTCTATCCAAGACGATGGATATTCCTTGAAGAACTGACATGTCATTGGCAGTTTCATCCCTTATTTTCTCCGTCTAGAAATCAGCAAGGTAAGCAAGCATGTGTCAACTTCTGTTATTACAACAAAAGGATGCTAATTCAAAAATTTAATCAAGCAAATGCAAAGCTTACCTCTTCGAGAATTCTCTTGAATGCATCTCCAACTTGAGTGACCAACTGCGGCGGAATTTTATTCCCGTGCATGTCATAAAGTCCATAACTGAGGTAGGAAAGCCAGTTAAACAGGGCAATTGGGTTACAACAGGTTTCAGACTGAAACCCATCTAGTTATAGCATGTACCATGGTTCTAAAAATCAGTCTAGGAGGTGCTTAGTGGGTAAATCGGCTAAAAGATTTTTTAAAATTTGATTTATACGACTCAATCCGGTTTAAACCTTTTTGAAATCGGTTTAAAACATTCTAAATCGGTTTAGATTGGTCTAAATTAGCCTAAATCTGTTGAATTAACTATTAGTGTTAGTACAAATCCACAAATTGGTTCCGTCTGTCTAGCTGCTAGTTCCTTTAACTAGCGAGGGTCTAGCGATATTAGTACGGCGTAAAGGCAGGAAAAGGTTACCTTTCGAGATCATGGTCATACAAGATGGAGTCATCCCCGCTAGTTCGGTATAGAGTGAGCCCTAGACGGCGTATAATAGGAGCCAAGGGGTTGTCGTTGGAGACTCCATGTAACCTAAGACAACGTGGGTTATTAGAACAACAAATCATAAGGGCTGCAGATACTTAAAAAATAGAAACTCACCAAGAAGCTCCCATATCAACAGGACAACCAAAGGAGTAATCGGTATGGATGCGACCACCAATCCTATCACGTGATTCGAGAACAATCACGTTAAAAGAAGCTTCAGAGAGGCTCCTAGCAGCAGCCAGACCTGATATGCCACTGCCTATCACGATCACACAAGGCTGCACCACATTGTTCTGCTTCTGGAGAAGCGCTGAGATTGTGCCTGCAATGTTACAATTAATCATTCATCAAATCTCTTTCCAAATTAAATAAAAAAAGATTGTTGTATCAGGCAACAATGACAAAAGCATAAACCAAATAAACACCGCATAAACAGATTCGATTTAATCTTGAAACCGCAATGCATAATCTCAATTACCATCAGGAAGCTCATCGGTAAACGAAATCTTCTTATTCATTGAAGAAAGAGAGAAATTTCCAAAAATTCGTGAAAAAAAATCCAACTAAACGATCTGATTAAAGAGGAAATTTGAAAATCTGCAGAGATCGGAGGAGGAGGAGCAGCGAAGAAGAAGAAGAAGCTTATCGGACCAGCTCATCGCAAAAACGGGAGATCGAATTATTCAATAACGACGATTCAAAAACGAATAAAACTTTGAGATTAGAGATCGATAGACGGCAGGCGCGTATGGCTTCGTTCCCGCAGATCTTGCAATTTCGTGATCTCTGCATTTTTTTTTCTCTTTTGTTTTAGAAGACGAGAAACATGAATTCCCTAAGAACAAAGATAAAAAAACAACAACGAAGAATATGCTTCCGTATCGACGAGGTGGCTTTCGTGAAAACCAGATAGCTAAAGCCTTTTATACTGCTGCAGGTGCCGACTATTACAGATTTTTTTTCCATCATCAACGTATGAATGACGTTTTTGCCCTTTTGATTTTTTTTTCGTTTTATTCTCTGATCCAGCGTGTTCCTTCCATTTTAGATACTTTGTGGCTCTTTCTTTAATTTGTGATTACTATAGAAAACAGCTCATCAAGTTACAACTATTGATGTCGATGTCACTGCATTGCATATATATATTTATTTAAGTTTTGCATTTATGTATTGTAAATAAAGATATTTAAATGGATATTTAATCTGGATTAATTTGATCACTATAATTTCAAAAACTTCAGCCATTGCCAAACTTTTCAATAAAGCTAAAAAATATAACAACTTTTCGAAGATCATTCCAAACATTCAAGATATATTATATCTTTTAGAGATAAATGCAATTTCTGATTCTATTCTTAGAACTACAAAATCTTTTTATAGAAAATTTCTTATGTCGGTTGTTCTATTCTGGTCCAATACTACTTCTATTTTGAGCAATAGACTAAATTTTTAAATTTTATTAAATATTTCTAATATCTTCATAAAGTTTGATATTATTAACGGTTTATAACATCTTTCTAAAGTTTTTGGAATATCTTCATGAATTTGATATCTAAATTGTATAAGGATACTATACATATTTAGAAGCATCTTCGTAAATTTTTGAAAATTTTTATATAATGATTAATATTTTTCTAAATATGCATATAAATCAAATTCAGGAATATAACATTCATATTTTAGAAGAACTTCCCAAATATATATACAAGTTATATTTGATAAGTCTATTTATACATTTTTGAAGACATTCATGAATTTGGGAATTTTTATAAATTCATGAAGATATAATACATGTTCATAAAAGTCTTACTGATTCTTTTTAAAGAAAAATTGTTTTCCATAAAAAAAATTGAAATAAAAAATTTAAAATAGTTTCAAAATTTTGCAATTTTTTTCATTTTTTCAATTTATTTAATAAATAATTAATTATAATTATAAATGAGTATATAATTGTCATTTAACCATTTAATGAAAAGTATTTTGCTCACTTTGATTTTTGAAGCTATTTAGAAAACCAAAAAGTGACAAAAAAATCACCAAATAAAGAGATTCAAACTATTTAGAAAACTAAAAAATGGTTATAAAATCTTCACTATACTAAAAGGAATCGTTGACAAAAAAAAAATACTAAAAGGAATCAATCATCATGTGATGGTGGCCACCACGGGGATCAAGTTGTCCATAAGAGAATATGGCCTATGCCTATAGTGTTGTTTGGTGAGAAAATACAAGACAATGGACATAATGTGGGACCAGTCACAAGTGGCTTGAATCTCTTTATTTGCAATATAAAATGAATATTTGATTTTTACTAATTACATCTTTTACGATATTGAGTCGCATTTTGCGTACTAGCCAAAGCAATGAAATCAATAGACTGAGATATTTGATTTTGTAGGGTTGAACAACTAAAATAAAGACAAAATTGAAATGGTTGCAACTTTTTCTAAATATATATATATATATATATATATATAACTGAACAAAAAAGAGTACAAAAAGCGTGTTTGGAAAATAATATGAAGGAAAAGTTTCTCATCCGATTTTTTTACCTAGATAATATTAATATAATTATGTCATGGATGAATTTGTTATATACTCATAAGAAAGCAAAAAAATAAAAAATATAATCATGCTACAATGGTAATTGTTAGATGAGACAATTTGAACATAATTTTGATCTTATACTCCATGTGTAAGCGCATGCGCTTATATTTGAAATACATTATGCGACGTACTGCTAGATTTTGATCTTTTTGATAAAATTTTCTTGAATTTACATTTTATTAAATAAATAATTTTTAAGTTGTTTTATCGTAATGTTTGAGTTTGAAGCATCATTTTTATATCCAACCCTGACTCTTGGTTGCATCGGTAGACTCGACGACCCATAATATAATCTAGTTCACATTTATAAAAAATCTGATAAACCTAATAACAATCCAAAAATATGCTACTAACCCGTAATACGATACCGATTGATCTCATATAAATTCAAAAAAACATGATTAAATTTTTGATTAAATTTTTCATATATTTAGAAAACTAAAATTGAATAAATTTGTGATTTCTTAGCTTTTGATTAAAATGTTATTATATCATTCGAAAAAATATTAACAGAAAAAACAAAATTTATTGATACAACAGTATTAGTTTATTTTTGTTATAAATAACTTAGTATAAGTTAATTTTATAATAATTTTTCTTTAATTATTTATTATGTTAATTTTTAGGTAAAATTTTAATTTGGTTAGACGAAATATTCAAAGAATTTCTTTTTTATGATGGATGAAAATTAAAATTAATGATATTCAAATATGTATATGATATATGGTTTAGGGTATAGTATTTTAGTTTATATTAGAAAAAATAGTTATATTGAATATATGCATAATATTTGAATGATTTATTTTAAATATTGATACATATTTTTTTAAAAATAATTAGATGTTATTTTGTTTGTTAATCTATACCCTTTTATTTCTTTTAGTTATGAATGATTTTGAATTGTAGAAAAAACATAGATAAGTTGTTAATTAGTATAAAAATCTTAGTGCATTTTTAGTATGTTTACTCAGTCTACGTTTAGAATAAATATTTATTCTATGTGATTTGATTCAAAATTCGAAATGAATAAATATTAAAATAACCGCTCTTGTATTTGGTAAGATACCATACTGACCTATTATTGTGGGGAGGGTATAATTAATTTGGTCGATTTTATTGTTAACTTAAATGTAGTTAAAGCCCCAAAACCAAAATAATATTCTGCTATTAATGAATGTTTTATTCTCTGTTAATATTATTGATACTATATAAAAGATAGACATGTTAAGTTTCTAACAAATAGGGCCAACAACTTTTTGTAAGCAGATTATTTAGTACTCCTTCTCTTTTAATAACTAGAGTTTGACCCGCACGTTCGTGCGGATATATTTTTATTTTATAAATGTATACATTTAACATTACTGTAAACATTTTAAATATATGATTTACATTTTAGTGTTATATATTGTGTAACTTTATAATTTTATTGTTTAGTTTTTTTTATTCAGCATTTTTAATATATAATCATTTGTTTTATACTTGTTACTTTGTTTTAGACACCATTGTGGAATGATAAAAAACACACGCAATGAGCCATACTTGTAATGAAAAACATAGAGATATCAGTAGGTGCCACAACATAAAATATTATATTTTGTAAATAACGCATAAACTAAAAGTTAGCTATGACTATTATATTTTGTATATAATCATTTTAGATAATATATTGTTGTGAGTTTCAAATTAATTTAATAATATATAGTCGTAGATATAAAAGTTTAACATATGCTAATATTTTTTGTATAAAATATACATACTTTATTAAATTACTCTTTTTTAACGGTGAATGATAGTTTATTTTATTTATTTAAATGAAAGCAATGATAGTTTATTTTATTTATTTAAATGAAAGCAATTTTAAAATAAAATAGTTTAATTTACCAATTTTATATAGTTTTGTTTTATTTAATTCTATAGTACTTCTATTTTATATAATATATTATAAAATTTATAAAAATAACGAAGAATTTTTTTTGTTTTATAATAAAAATTTAATTAATATTAATGTATAATCATATTATATTACTAATTACGAAATTAATTATTGTATGATTTAAAAAAAAATATTAAAACTTTTAATAAGATTTGGGTAGATATTTTCTCAACAGATTTTATTATAATTAAAAATAAAATTTAAATCTATATTTTTTCAACAGATTTGTTAGACTAATAATAATCATTATGTCATATTAAATAATTAATCAAATTGTCCCACTAAGACTTTTAAATAGTAGATAAAAATTATGACACTAAATTAAATATTGATATTTACTAACATAATAGTATAGAAAATCTGATCTGATCTTCAACCGAACCGAAGAGAAGGACGAATGTAATTTGATTATTCGGACGAAGTGAATGAATCACGAATATCTCCAAAAATTTAAAGACATAAATTAACTATTTTTACGTAAGCAAACAAAAGCAATTCATGCCGAAAAGGAAAATAACTAAAGTAGGTGATTAATTTTGTATGCATAGCCTTATACGACGTTAACCAACATCAATCTTATAAAATATCATGTTTTGATAATTTATGACATTAATTCTTACTAGAATTTATAGAGTGTATATTGATTTAGTCATTATATTTATTTGAGTCAATAAATATGCTTGAAAACTATTTTTCTAAGCTATATAATTAAATTATATTTTGCAATTGTATTTCAAATTTTCTATAGCTTGAAGATTATAAATAATTCATTTTAACTTATTTTCTTTGCCAGCTTTTGAACATTACTTATATCCTTCATGGATACCTCTAGGATCATAAGTATCAATGAAGATTTCTGTCCAACAGTTATTCACAATCTCATTTAAAAACTGATCTTAAATCTCAAGAGTAGAGCAACCAGCATATTGCACATAAGAAAATTTTAAAAGATAAATATTTGGTTTATGACCCAAAATCAATGATGGAGATAACAATTTATTTTTTATTGGCATAATGTGAATTAATTTTGTTTCATTATTATGTGCCTTAATATAATTTATAAGATATTTAACACTTATCCCGATGGATATACAATAATTATCAAATATTTAAGATGTGAATTCACTAGGATTATAAAAAATGTATAGTTGGTGATCAATCCGCCAATATATTTTTGTATTCATGCCAATAGATTCCAAATATGATTTAGCTAGTGAAAAATTTATTGTCAACTCATCTTGTATGCAAACAACATGTGAAAATCATTCAGAAAAATCTTATGTTTCTTCGATAGATATTCAAATAAATATTTTTTTGCATTGTTCTTGAATCAAGATGGTCTAACTGGTTATGTCAAACATTAAAACATTTTTCTAAATTTCTGGTTCATGGACTTACTTTATAAATGATTCACCATTTTAGTAGTAAGTAAACATAATCTTTTTTGACATTTCACTTGTTATAGAAAATTAGATTTTTAACACTCCCCTCGAGATAATAGCACTATAAAAAACTGAATCTAATTTTTAGAATCAGCAATGTATCTTACTTGGATCATGTATTCTTCTACTTTGACATTTAGGAAAATATAATATATTGTTTTTTTAAATTATATTCTTATATGTAGTAATATTTATGTATTCTTCGAAAACATCTATATATTCCTCCTTTTGAATATTCATTAAAATTTTATACTACTTTGTATTGTTTTCACATTAGTTTTTTTCATATTAGATGATGAAAGTATCTATTGTTTATTACAATTTTTTTTTAATTTAATTAAATGAGAGTATAAATCTAAAAAGAAACTCTTGGGTCTTGATTTTGATCTTTCTCGTATTCACATTCACGTCTACCATCAATTTACCACCATTTTCTTGGCCAATATTACAAGTGTAGTCATTTCTTTTTTTTTCTTCCTGGTATAAACTGTCACATTTTCTTTTTTCATGATTTGCTTTAATAATTCATTAGTTTTTCCTAGTCTCAAAGAGACAAGATGGAGTCCATAAAACATTATTAATATATTTTTCGTAGTACCATGTCTATTAGCCATTTCACTTTATAATATATATTTTAATGCGTCAATTAAATTTCTTAAAAGATTTCAATTTTAAACTAAATTTTCAACATATTTGAAATTTATATATACACTTCAAGTCATGTGATCTGTGAATGCAAAAAATCATAATAAGCTTTAGGTAAATACACTTTTATAAGGGTGAATTTGTTGTATATTCATGAGAGAACAAATAATAATCTATCAATATATATAAAGTTGGTTTTTTCTCTTCTTCTGACAAGTGCCAAAGAGTTTTTTTGACACATGTCCTCATTTTTTTTTGTATTTTAGATCATTATTCTTTTATATTATTACTATTTAGTCCATCATTTTCTAATTGTGCATTATCTAATCATTCTCACACTAACCCTCATCGTAATTTGAGAATCTATTTTATTGGTTACTAAAATTCAAGAAATAAGTAAAATCATATAAATATATTTTAAATATTTAATTTATTCACAGCTGAAATTTCAAGGTGAAGAAGGAGATAAAGAACAAGAGCGGGAGGTGAATCTTTTTCGGTGATGGTGAGAAACACCGCATACCAGAAAGGTAAACAAAATACATAGAAGTTGACAGATCAATGCCAAAATATGGGAAGAAGACAAAAAAATATCTTAAAAGTTATAATGTTCAAAAATGTGAAAAAAATAAAAGACAATTTTAACGCTGAAACCGTTAATCTTAGAATCAACAGATATATAAATACAAAGTTATTGAAATTCAATATATTTTTACATTAGAAGCTCACTTCACTACTAACAAGTACTATACATACAAAACACATTATTGAAAAAAATAAAGATAAAATATATTAATATATCACTATTATTACTACATAACACAATAAAAAACTAAATAATGTTCTTAACAAATAAAAATGATCACATAATCACATTATCCAAAAAATCATATTCTTAACAACAATAAATTAACATTCCACGAAACGCGGAAACCCTCCGGTAAAGAATAAACCCATGCAACAGTAGTAACTATTGGATAGGACAATTTAAACATAATTTTGACCTTATACTTGTTATCGCGAGCGCGTATATCTGATACACATTATGCAAACATATATTAAGGTATTGGAAAAGGAAATCCGATCTTGTTTTCAACAGAGGATATAATAGCACGATAAAAACTGAATATAATTTTATAATCAACAATGTGTTAGTAAAGAAAGGGGAATTGTCTGTGTATTATTAATGAACAATAGAGATTCTTTATATAAAGATTACAAAGTATAGGAAAAATAAAATTATCCAAAACCTAATACAACATGAAATAGAAAAAGATCTAAAACAGATAAATGGAAAACATGAAGTCTTGGCCGACTAGGATCTTGGCCGCCGACTCTCTCTCCTCCCTTGGCCACGGCTGAGCCTTGTTTTGGTCTTGGTTATAGGCCATCCACATAATGATTTATAACACTCCCCCTTGGATACCATAACCATATGGGTTTGTATCATGCACGACGTTGCCTCATTAAAACCTCTCTAGGAAAACCAAAAACCCAAGGTGGGAAAAAATGGAAACCGTAGACAGGAAAAAGAGTACAACACATGACACTCTCCCTGATGAAGGCATCACTGAAGATCCTTCAACTGGCGCATTCCTATCTGATGAACCAGCTTCCTGAACGTTGAGGTAGGCAGAGACTTGGTGAACAGATCGGCCGAATTGTCACTGGACCGTACCTGAACCACTTGAACTTCTTTAGCCTTCTGCAGGTCGTGGGTGAAGAAGAACTTAGGCAAGATGTGTTTTGTTCTATCTCCCTTAACGTATCCATCTTTGAGCTGAGCTATACAAGCTGCATTGTCCTCATAGATGATCGTTGGTTCTTCCTTTTCTTTTCCCACGGCCAAACCACTCTCCCTTAGGATATGGCCGGTCATGTTCCTCAACCACACAAGCTCTCGGCTTGCTTCATACATGGCTATGATCTCGGCATGATTAGATGATGTTGCCACCAAGGTTTGTTTTGTGGACCGTCAACCTACTGCAGCCCCACCATGTATGAACACGTAACCTGTATGAGATCTAGCATTGTGTGGGTCAGATAAGTACCCAGCATCTGCATA
>NC_027749.1:14937077-14937491 GCF_000695525.1 Brassica oleracea var. oleracea | reverse complement strand
ATGTTTTATTCCGTTCCAGTGCCTAAGTGTCGGACATGAACTGAATCTAGACAGTAAACTCACGGCAAAACTAATGTCTGGTCTTGTATGGCTAGCCAAATACATTAAGGCTCCAATGGCACTTAGATAAGGTATTTCCGGCCTGAGCATATCCTCGTCCGGCTTCTTTGGTCCGAATGGGTCCTTCTCAAGGTCTAAGGACCTCACGACCATAGGACTTGACAAGGAATGAGCCTTGTCCATATTAAACTGCTTGAGTATCTTTTCTGTATATGTCTTCTGATGCACAAGGATTCCATTTACCACATACTCAAATTGCAGTCCCAAGCAGAACTTCGTTTTTCCTAAGTCTTTCATTTCGAATTCTTTCTTTAGACATTCGACCGTTTGGGAAATCTCTCCAGGGGTTCCAAT
>NC_027749.1:14935483-14936821 GCF_000695525.1 Brassica oleracea var. oleracea | reverse complement strand
TCCCACTGGTTTGACATCTCTAGGTGTCACGGTTATAGGGCCAAAAACGCCTCTTTTCTTTAATGATTCTAACTCCACGTTTATAGCTTCTTTCCATTTGATCCAATCTGATCTTTGCATGCATTCATATATGGACGTGGGTTCTAGATCCTCATCTTTTTCCATGATCTCAAGTGCTACTTTATAAGCAAAAATATCATCGACGTCGATATCATTTCTGTTCCATTTCGTTCCAGACATTATATGGTTTATAGAGATCTCTTGATTGTCCGGCCCTTGTGTCCCATGAAGTTCGGCGTCCCGAACCCCATCATTTGGAACGGTCGGATCATTTGGCATGGCCGGCTCACATGGCTCAACCGTCTGGGTCGGCTCGGCCGGTCCATCAATGTTCTGCACGGTTTCCTTGATGCTCTCGGATTCAGCACCTCTCTTGGACTTCCGAGGCTGTTTATCTTTGGAACTAATAGGTCTACCACGTTTGAGACGTTGATTTAGACTTTGTAGCCACTTGACCTAGTCCCTTTTGGACATCTATTCGTATTGGTGCATTACAAGCCGGGATATACGATTTTGTCACTCTATTTGGGTCAGCAAATGAATATGGCAGTTGATTAGCTAGCTTTTGAAGACGTATAATCTTTTGGACTTCCATATCACATTCTTTAGTCCGAGGATTTTGCCAAGATATTGATGGTCGAGACCATTCGATTGCTTTGCTCAATTCTTTGCTCAACCGGCCGTTATCTCCCCCTAAGGTCGGATATGTGGACTCATCAAACTGTGAGTCTGCGTATCTGGCCTTAAACAAATCATCGGTTGTTGGCTCAAGATACTTTATAATGCTTGGGGAGTCATATCCTACGTATATTCCCATCCTTCTCTGTGGTCCCATTTTCGTTCTCTGTGGTGGAGCAATTGGAACGTAGATGGCACATCCAAATGTTTTGATGTGGGACACGTCTGGCTCATGACCCGTGAGTAACTGGGATGGCGAATATCTATGCTCACTAGATGGCCTGATGCGAATCAGTTCTGCTGCGTGTAATACGGCATGTCCCCACGCTGATACCGGGAGCTGAGACCGCATGAGCAATGGTCTGGCTATCAGTTGGATACGTTTAACGAATGATTCGGCCAAGCCGTTCTGTGTATGTACATGTGCCACGGAGTGTTCTACACTTACCCCCATGGACATACAATAGTCATTAAACGTCTGGGACGTAAATTCACCAGCATTGTCTAGACGTATAGTCTATAAAGGAAAGTCTGGAAAGTGTGCTCTCAGTCTTATTATCTGAGCAAGCAGGCGTGCAAATGCCAAATTTCGTGTGGACA
>NC_027749.1:14925762-14933757 GCF_000695525.1 Brassica oleracea var. oleracea | reverse complement strand
TTAAGCTGATCTTTGTATCTAGCGCCCACTGCAAGTAGTTATCTCCGGAGAGATTAAGGGCTGCATAGTCTCTATTTGAGATTTTCGACATCTGAATCACATCATCATTTCAATTTAGGTTCACAATGTGATCATGTGGCCGCATGGTATAACAAGCTCGGCCACAAACTTGTCTTACGCATCAATGAAAACACAATCAATCTAATCGACCATGGTGCGAACAATCAAGCCACACGGCTATGTAGTCAAGCAAATAGGATCTGACATGTAACACTTAATTGACAATGGTGCGAACAATCCTAATATATGATTCTATATATACCAGGGAGACTAAGGCCACACGGCCATATGTATTTCAATGCAATCAGATTCAAATTCATATGTTTCTACATGCTGGTCGATTTCATTAAACAATACGAATGCAATTCAATTCAGATTCATATGTAATGCAAACAACCTTAACAATTTGATTTATGAATTTAGGGTTTCTACTTTTAAAACTAAGGCTGCCGGTTTTAATTAAAGGGTTCAAGGCCTTTAGGATTCAAGTTCTAGATCAGATTACTTCAACCAATCTAACAATCCTAAAACCTCAAATCAACAAGCAATTCAATCAATTAAAATCGAATTCAGTCCTTTAGGGTTTAGGGTTTCGATTCCTAAACTTAGGGTTTCGATTCCTAAACTTAGGGTTTCTTAAAATCAAATCAGGAACAATCAATTTAAGTTCTAAGGAATCGATTTCTATATTTCTAGTTTAAGAGATTGCCGATTTTAACTTGTAGGTTTTAGGGTTTTGATCAAGATCAAAGTTTCCATAATAATGGATTAGGGTTTCTGATCAATCTAGGTTCTCAGATCAAGTTATACCTTTGTTTGTAGGGGTTTAGAACCGGACCACCTTTAGAGAGAGAGAGAGAGAGAACGAGCGGATGCAATCGGGGAGCGGATGCAACGATCGCGAGCTGGAGGCGTCTCGGCTGCGAGCTGCGCGGAGATCGGGTCGTCTCGGGTGCGATCGTGTCTTCGGGTGTTAATCGCGAGCTGGGCGGTTCTTCTGAGCTGAGAATGTGATCTGAGAACGTCTAGGGTTCAAGAGGGATCTTCTGAGTTCTTGGATGAACTAAGAACGTGTCTAGGGTTTTAGTTGTGGTCGCCGGTTTTGGTTTTTAGGGTTGAGAGGTGTCGATTTGTCTCAGGGATCTAGAGACGATCGTGCTGATAACGTGTTGTAAAAGAATGGGGAATTTTCTGTGTATTATTAATGAACAATAGAGGTTCCTTATATAAGGATTACAAAGTATAGGAAAAAAGAAATTATCCAAAACCTAATACAACATGAAATAGGAAAAGATCTAAAACAGATAAATGGAAAACATGAAGTCTTGGCCGACTAGGATCTTGGCCGCCGACTCTCTCTCCTCCCTTGGCCACGGCTGGGCCTTGTCTTGGTCTTGGTTATGAGTCATCCACATAATGATTTATAACACAATGTACCTTACTTGGGTCATCTATCTATTATATTAAAACAGAAGTCACAACTTCTCTTCATGTGTGATTTTTTTTAAAATGGACCTTTTCTATAAATTTATATTTCATTTAATTCTATTTAACATTATGACATCATTAAGATATCACATCTTAAATAATTGACATATATAACAACTCACCTATAAAATTGTCTTATTTTTTAATTATAAAATTATGTTGAGAAAAAATCTACAAAATCTTATTAGATATTTTAAATATTATTATAAAATAAATCATTGATTAATTTCGTGATTAGTACTCTAATATTATTATAAATTAATGTTAGTTAAGATTTTATTATAAAATAAAAAAAAGTTGTATACTATTTTCTTAAAATTTCTAATTATAGTCTATATTATCTATTAAAATAGAAGTAATGAATTCTTTCATGTATTGCTTTATAATTTGGACCATCCTTTAATTTTTTTATTAAATATATTTTATTAAAACTAATAATATATAGAATCTTTGAACTACGTTAATCACAATATCTTTTGATATCTTTTCATTTTAAATATAAATATATATTTAAAAGTTCTAACAAGTCTGTTTAAAAGATTTTAATAAGATCTTAATTTTCAAAAATCATATGTAAATATTTTCATTAATTTCGAAATTAGTTATGAAAAAATATTATACATTTATATATTTTATAATATTAAAAATATAAATTCTATCATTTTATCAATTATATAATCATAATCAATCATTTTAAGAGAAAATATTAATTATTATATTGTGTTAAATATGATTAAATTATATTAAATTTTTAAATTTATATATTTTATTTTTTGTAAGTATTTATATTCGAAATGTAATATGTAAGTAACACGTGTTAATATTAGAAAACTATATAGTACACGTATATAAATTAACATGTATTTCATCAAAGTTAATAATACAAATCATTTATGCATGGTATCTTTTTATTTTAAATATAAACATAAATAAATATATACATATATATATATATATATATATATATATATTTTTTTTAACAAATCTTTTGAAAATATTATAACATTATCTTAATTTTCAAAAAATTTATGTAAATATTTCAACTAATTTCGTAATTAGCAATGAACTATTTTTATGCATTAATATATATATATATATATATTTAGTTATCATTTTATATAATAATATTAAATGAGATTATTATATTGAACTAAATTCGATAACATTATACTAAATTGATAAATTTGTAAAAACAGTTTTTATAAATATAAAATATTTATGCTAAAAATATAATACGATGATATAACGACTTAACATTCAAAAACTATATAATACATGCATAAAAATCGACATATTTTATACTTTTGTATATATAATAATATATTATCTGAAATAAATAAATATAAAAATATTGCTAATAGAAAATTTAGTTTTGAAGGTCGGTGGGTCAAATATATATATTAATTTGTTAAATAAATACATATACCATAAATGATGTAAGAAAAATATTTATATATATAAAATGAAAATAAACACTTGCACAAAATCTAGTTCTTTCTTAAATTCTTCTAACATTGAAATTTAGGAAAATATATTATTAAACAATTTTTAGTTATATTCGTATATGCAGTAATATTTATGTATTCTTCTAAAACATCTATTTATGTATTTTAATTTTTTTTACAAGGCAATCAGTTCTTGGTATTTTTTTTAAATGATTTTGTTTTTGATAGCATATGGTCTGGTTGAATCGCAACCGCTCTTTCTATGAGTACAAGATTCGAGAAGCTCAGGGAAAGACAGTCGTGGCCAAGAAGGATGTCCTTCAATGTAGGGACGCGTTGAAGGCAAAGCACTCCAAGAACCAGGAGGTGTCCACGCGCAAATGGAAGCCAAGCTCAAGCAATTGGAGGTATGCCAGGAGAAAGGGCACTCAACAATTGGCTCGCGTTGGCGCAAAGGGCTAATGAAGAGGAGCTCTAGAGGCTGACTGCGTTGAAGGCAAAGGAGATCCTGAGGACGGAGAAAAGAGCTCGACGATCGGTGGTCATGAAGTATAAGCTGCGTTTTGACAAGAACATGCAGGATTTGGAGGTCATTTATAACAACACCTTGTTGATTTTCCAGGCGGTTACCCGAACTGGTATAATGACGAGCTATCGGCAAGGGGATTTACGGGCCTTGAGGCCGATTGGAAGACATGGGCACATTCTCTAAAATATTTTCAAGTGGACCTCGACAAGATGGAAATCATCCAATTGGATCCGGAGATAGATCTGAGGGCTTCTCCTGTCTCCGATGGTTCCAGATGTAACAGTCTCCTATTGTGCCGATTTATGAGCTGGGACCTGCTCACGATGGTGATCTCCAGTGAGAGTCGGGATGAAGACCTTCCTGCTGGGGAGCCTTTGGTCATCAACCAGTTCGGCTTGAACCTTTCTTCAACCTCCGCCGAAGATGCTTCGGCTGCTGTCCTGCCCACACAAGCCCGAGAATAGGCCCTGTACGGCCTTATTCTTTTGCTTTTTCTTTTGTTTTGAACTAGGTGTTTGCCCGCAATTTTGCGGGTAGTTATATTATATAAAAAATTATATATTTACACTATTATAATTTATGAATAATAATTTAAAATTTAAAATTTTAATTTTTAATTTCAAATATTTGGATAATAAAAAATTTTAGTATATATTTTTAGAATATATGTGAAATTTAAAATAGTTCAAAAACATAAACCTTAGTCATTAAAAAGCTTTCTCTTACAGAAAAGAATATTATAATTAATATAATTGCTTTTAGAATTACTTTATATTTTAGTTTAACACATGACAAACCGAAAATACTCTAGCTCTCAAGAGAAAAGAAAAGGGAGTGTGTTTTTTTGTGTAACTCCAATATGACAATACAATGATCGGATACTTTTATCATGAAAAATATTTTGTAAACGGTTTTGTGTGGGCTTTAAAAACATAAAATTTATTATAATTCCTTACCTACAAATATAATTCTTTTATATAATAATATATAACCATTAAATTCAATTCTATAAAAATGCTAAAGTATTTTATTTAATTATATATAACTAATTGTTAAAAATAAAGAAATTGATAAAGCATATATATTTTTTCTCTAATTCTACAATCAACTACCATAAATCATTATTTGTAATATCATTTGTGTTATTTGGTAATTTGTATTAATTAGTTATAGAGTTACCATTTATTTTTAGATCTGATTAAAATAATAACTAATAAATGTTAACAACCAATCAGATTATAACTATTTTCTTAAAACTTAACCTATTAAACATAAAAACATATATTCGGAAAATGGTAGTTTAGTCAATTTTTCTCATAATTTGTTCCAAATCACACTTTCTCATTCCTTTTTTAATTTAGTGTTTAACAGAAAACCTAAATGGGTTAAGCAAACAAATTCTTTCTTGAATTACTTTTGATCATCGCACTATTTTATCAAACACTAACTCATTCAAACAAATGTTTTTAGTTAAAACTAATCAAAGTTTACATATCTTTTAAAATTATTGTTTTAATTTATTTTAAATGAAATTAAAACATACCTATATTAATTAAAACAGATTAACTAATAAGAAAAAATAATATTTCATTTTTTAAATAATCAAATGTCGTTATTTTAGGCATATATACTTAATATTAATGTGAGATCCAATATTATATGAAATAAAATGTTTTTATTTGTATAAATTTTGTTAAAATTTTATTATCGTACATTTTAAGAGTTTATTATAGTGTAAAAAATAAATCTCATTAATTTATAAATAATTTTTTCTTACTTTCAATTTACATTATATTTTTCATCTTTGACTTTAACAATTGTAGAGATGGTCATTTTTATTAAACTTTCTTATTAAATTTATCTTAACATCTTAATAACACATAAAACTAATTAGTTCACATTTATAGTAACAAAAAGAAGTACATGTACTCGACAAACAAATAAAAATCAAATACGTAAGAATATAAAAATACCAAGAACACAACAAATTGTTTTTATTATTCTTCGCTCATGTTCTTTTATTTATGTCTGCTTTTTTCCTATTAAAAATAAGCATGCTAATTTTATTATAATCCAAGCTATATGAATTATATTAATATAATATTAACTCTGGAAAAATCATGTGAAAAATACTTTGATTAATATAATTAAATGACTTACCATATAATAAATTAAATGAATTACCAAATAATATAATTTTAAATGACTTACCATACAATAATGTTAATTCATCTGTTTATATTAATAGATGAATTAAATAAAAAATTTCTTGATTAATATACGTTTAAATAACTTACCATATAATTTTTATGTTTTAAAATATTAAAATATTTTAATCATTTCTAAAAGTGATAATGCATATATGATATCACATTGTCATTGGAAAATGATTGAAATTTTTTAGAATTATATATTTGACTGTTGTGCATTCATTTGACACATTTTTATACTATATATATAGTGAATGAGTGAATTTAAAAGATATTATTAGGTTTAGATTAATTAGTTTTCTAAAATCTATGATTTATTTTATTCACTACCAATATATACATAATAAAAACTGTTTTATAATTGTTTCTATAGTATCATATGTATTCATGGACAATGGTGCTTCATAGATGGTTCATGGAAAGATAAAGATTTATTTTCAGGGCAAGGCTGGTATAGCACGTTACCGGGTTTTGATGGTTTATTAGGGGCAAAGAATGTAAGGGCATGTCTTTCACCTCTTCGTTCAGAGATGAATGCATTAATTTGGGCAATGGAATGTATGAACAATTTAAGACAGTTTCAAGTTACGTTTGCAACGGATTGTTCTCAATTGTTGAAGATGGTTTCGGAACCAGAAGAATGGCCAGCATTTGAAAGTTACTTGGAAGACATTAAGCTTTTAAAAATAAGTTTCCTCAACTCAGACATCATTCATGTACCCCGGACGGAGAACCTACGGGCGGATAGCTTAGCACGCAGTGCTTGGAAACAACCGTCTTTCGTCGTTCACATGGATGTGGAGTTACCAATTTGGTTTACAGAGTCACCATGAGTCTGTAAATGTTTGTTGTAAAAAAAAAAGTATCATATGTATTTATATGTATCTTATCAATTTATATAACGTAATCTAGATATTTAATTAATTCTATAAATAAATTATGTTAATTCATCTATATTTAAGATGATTAATTGTATGTTTGGAAATATAGATTAGATTAGGTAATTCTATGAATAGTTTCATTTTAAAAATTTTAATTAAATAAATGAAAAATGAAAACCTATCAACCAATCAAACTTCATTCGCTGACCTTACAGCTCTGATCTTGTGAATTTCTGTCTCTTTCAATCCTCCTCGTCGTCTTTGCTTATCGTCGCATGTTTTTCAGCAAATGCCTTCTTTTCTTCTTCCATTTCCATGTATTTTGAAGCTCTGTGGAGAGAGTCTTCCAGTGTGGATGGTTTGTTAAGTAAGAGTTCTTCATAAAGGCGTAATTCATGCCATAAGTCATTTAGCAGTGCAGATATGCATGCACAGTCACTCACAACAATGTTGGAGGGGATGGTTTTTAACCTTCTGATGAAGTATCGAAGCGGCTCTCCTTATCTCTGGGACACTGTTCACAGATCGGTGTCATAAGCTGATATCTTGCATATTTACATTGTTTTATCCATTTATTCATGTGCATTTTCATCATATAGATTATGATTTAGCCATGTCTAGGTTGCATTTTGCAGACATATGTCTCTATTAGGTATTGGAGTACCACATGGAGTTCCTGCATACATTTGGGTGCATTTGGAGCTCAAAGGAGGTGATTAGAGTGATCTTTGGACGAGCACTGCCTGGAGCGACCTCTCAGAGCGACCTACCAGAGCGACCAGCTTAGAGCGACTATCTCAAGTCGCTCCAGACAGAGCGACCTACTGGAGCGACGCTATGAACTCGCTCGCCATATACGCTCCGGAGCGACCTCCTAGAGCGACAAGGCAAAGTCGCTCCAGCTCCTAGAGCGACCTCACGGAGCGACACACCAAGGTCGCTCGCGTCCTCTCGTCCGGAGACACCAAAATCGAGCATCCTGGAGCGACCTCTCAGAGCGACCTACCAAGGTCACTCCCGGCCAGAGCGACCAGCTCTAGTCGCTCGCGTTTTGACGGGGCGAGACACGAAGAATCGCGTCGGGAGCGACCTCCTGGGAGCGACTATGCTAGGTCGCTCCGCGTGTTTTGCTCGGACGATTTTTATGTTATTTCAGGGGCCTTTTGGTCATTTGTTTTGTTGTTTTACATTGCCTAAACCTAAGTTAAGTACTTGGAAAGCCATGGGAGGCAGGAGAATCTCTTTTCTGGAGACCAACTAGTAAAACTTCTTTTGATTCAGATTTCATTGCTCTCATCTTGTGTTCTTGTTGATTTCTTATCTATTTCTCTACATGATTAATCTGAAATCCACCATGGGTTTAAGAGGAATCATGGAGATTG
>NC_027749.1:14894228-14921493 GCF_000695525.1 Brassica oleracea var. oleracea | reverse complement strand
TCACTCAAAAGTTGATCAATAGGCATTTCCCACCCAAAAGGTGTTTGGTGAAATGCTTGAGACAACTCTCCTAAGCTTTTAGTATACTTTGCCAAAACATTTGTTGTTAAAGGTGCTAAGATAGCTAATAGAATTGTTAGTAATGATTGCTTTCACATTATTCAACCAAAGACATTTGATGTTTGAGATATGTTAGCAAATGAGCATTCATCTAGACATAGAGCAACTCTCCTAGACTTTTAGTATACTTTGCCAAAGACATTTGTTGTTAAAGGTGCTAAGATAGCTAATAGACTTGTTAGTAATGATTGCTTTCACATTATTCAACCAAAGACATTTGATGTTTGAGATATGTTAGCAAATGAGCATTCATCTAGACATAGAGCTTGCTTAGAATTGTGTCTAGGCTTAAGGTCGATAGTTTGATTGATCATTAGTCATCCTTAGTTCGATACTTGATCACCCAAGGTCTAATCCCTATGCCCATGAGTTCTCTTTTCCCTTAGTCAAGAAAGTATCATTCTGTAATTGCTTTCTAGTATTAGTAGTAGTTTAAAACCCATCTAAATCATTGGTTGCACTTAGATTAAGTGAGTACTTGCATTCTCGGTGCTTTGATATCCCTCAGAACTGGTTCGACAATCATTTATACTACAACATTTGTCTTAGGAGCCTTGAAAACTCCTAACATCATAAGCTCTTTTCTCTATACACATAGAGTAGCGCTTCACAAACACAATCGACAGCTAGTTAAAGTTGTTGATGTTGCATCAATCGGGAGGTTGGCATGGGTCTGGGCCAAGTTTCGTTTGAGGTCACCAATCTCACTTTTTTTTACCAACCTCACTTATGTGTTCATTGTTTCATAATCCAGTCCGGAATGGTTGCTGTCGGATTTGTTGAGTCATGCTGGAGTGTATGTCTTCCCTAGGACTGCATTTCATGGAGTTCTCGGTGATGAGGCTAGTAAGTCGTTGATCTGAGCTTGTTGTTCCACCTTGGTTTGCATGATTTGCTCCAGACGATGCATGGCTTGTTGTTCTGATGTATCATGTTGACGTGCATTGAAGTAGAACAGAAAAACATGTCGTAAATTTTTTCGGTACCTGGTTTATCAGAGCTGTTGTATGTCAGTACTGGCGGTAGTTCCGCCCAAAACAAAAGTTCATCTTGGCCAAAGCTGATGTGTTCTAGGCTGCTGGGCAATCGAATTTCCGTCTGAATCAAGCAACGGGGTCTGGATGAATGGTGTGCCACCCGGGTTAAGCTATTGCATTCATCGTTGGAATTATTAATGTGTTATGTTGCTCCCTGTAACACAAGATGTGTCTGGTCTGTGTTTCAAGTTAAATTATTCAAAAGGGTGTTTTATGTTTAATCCCCCTTAATTCTAGTGGTCCACTTAGAAATTAGGATTTAATGTTTTGATTAACATTTATAACACAAAAATTAACGACAAATTTTTTCCAGATTCCTAATTTTCAGAATTCACCCTCTGCTGAAGTGTCCTATTATTACAAATAGTTATTCTTTTCCAATCCCTTCTATCTTTCGTAACCGAATCTATCAAACCAAAAAGATACGATATAAAACAGAAACTAAAACGAAATGACGGGACGAAGTAGCTCACTTGGTAAGGACTCTGTAGACCAATTGTCATGCTCACGGGTTCGACGTCAGGCAGAGGCGAACTGCCCATTCTGTCACCAAATGCGGTACTGGGTGTTGGACCTTGTCTCCAGTCCAGGTAAAACCTTCCCGGGTGAGATGGACCGCTGCCTAACCGGACTCAGGGGAATGATCCACGTATCCACGTAAGTGAAAAACCCCTGGATTATCAAAAAAAAAAAAAAAAAAAAAGACTAAAACGAAATGCACCCCCACCGAAGAGGAGGTAAGACTTGCAATATTTGCTTAGGGATGTGAAGTTTTATTGTTCTACATATAGAGCATGATTTAATAAACTTCAAAAAGTACAGCAACAACTCTAAGATTATTACACAACTCTGTAGACAGCTTACAAGGACTGGATCCAAAGTTCATGAACAAACACAAAAAACCATCAACCTCACAAAAGACTGCCTTAACCACGGATCAGACTAACTCCAAATGAGATGGTGCAGATCATGAGACCAAGCAATCCCAAGAAACCGTATTTCCTGCAAAAACATAAGAGATTACAAGACTACAAAATGGAAAAAAAAAACATATGTCAAATCAACAAGGGGGAAAAAGAACAAAGAAAAAACTTAAACCCGATGGTGAGGCGTTTCATTGGATCTCCAGTAGAGTAGCCTTTAAAGTAGAAGAATCGAGTGATATTGTAGAGCAAACCCAAACCAGCGCAGATGCAAGGGTGTTTCATTCCACCAAGGATCATCAGTACGAAGTACATTGGCATCATCTCCAGAGAGTTTTGATGACCCCTCTGCAACCAAAACTCTTGATAATAAGTAGAAAAATCATTAAGTGAAAAATAAAATAAAAATTCTTCATAAAAAAAATAAAAACCTGAACGCAGTTGAAGAGTTTAGCATTTTTGTTTTCTGATTCTATAGCGTATAGAGTTGGATACGGCACATTGTACCTGCATCAGGATGACAAGCAACAACATACTTCTAAAATGGAATAGAATTGAGGAGACTACAGAAGAAACAAAGGATCTAAAAATTCAGATCGCCTCCGAATCAAATTGAAGGCAAACCTTTTGCGGGCCATGCCGACTTGAGCTCCCATCCAGAGGTTGAGGAAGCAGTAGAAGGCGAGGACGAGAGCCACATATCCGTACTCGTTAGGTAGGAATTCGGTGAGGGCCATGGATGATTTTCAGCGATGAGCTTTCTGAAACTCGCAAGAGAGTTCGTCAAGGAATGGATTGCAAAATACGAAATGATTTTTTGTGTCGGCAGATGTATTTCTGATTTTTGGAGTCGGCAAATATTTCCTGTTGTCCAAAAACACCTGTAAGGGCATCCACATTGAGACTTGTAAAGGGGTTCATTGGCTCAGTATCATAGGGCCGGAATTAAAAAAAAAAAGATAAATGGGTTTTTTTACGCGAGCCGGGCCTTCCCAGTGACCCCGTAGGAGACGGGTTCACGCCAGGTGTCACGCAGCTATTGGCGACGCGTTATTGACGTGAGGAGGAGGATCGCGTGTAGAGAATCACTTTCCCTCATTTCTGAAAAAATCTAGGGTTTGCTCCCGAGAGGCGATTTCTCGAGCGATCGTCTCCTCTCATCTCATTTCTTCAAATTTCTTCACTATTCTTCATCGATTCGAGTAGAGAGTGTCTCCTCCACGTTAATAGGTGAGGATCGAGTGGATTCATCGATACATCTTTGCGTTTCAGTTCGATTAGTGGGATTTTAAAATTAGGGTTCGTATACGATTTTGGGGGTTTTCGATTCTAGGTTTTAAATCGTCTTCTGGGTTTCATATAGGGGTAGATCGAAGCATTTCGTTGTAGATTAGTGTGATTTTCAAAATAGGGTTCATATTCAAATTTGGGGGTATTCGATTGTAGGTTATAAATGGGCATCTGGGTTTCATATAGGGCTAGATCGAAGCGTTTCCTTGTCGATTAGTGGGTTAATTTTGAATTTTGGGGGTTTTCGATTTTAGGTTTTAAATCAATATTTTTTTGTGATGTTGTTGTAATCCGTTTGGTTATCTGGTTCAGATGGATCCCGCAGAGGAGAGGAGAGATACAAAGAGGCATCAGGAGTACATAAACATGTTGGGAAACGTTTGCGATTCAGAATATGGAATTCCAAGACGATGTCCCTGTGGTGGGAGAATGATTGACGAGGTGCGGGTGAAGGAGGAGCACGAGACTCATCCTGGAAAGCGCTTCTTCACCTGCATAAACTACGAGGTAAGAGATACCTCAGAGCACTCGTATAATATGTAGTATAATTTGTAGGAAATATGTTGTCTAATGTTTTATAATGTTGTCACCAAGGCTGATGGGTTACATTATCGTCAGCCTTGGGTTGTAGGGGTGCAGGAGGGGATCGAACATCTGCGTAAGCGTGTGGACGAGGTTGAGGAGGTGATCAAGTGGGTGCCCAATCTCAAGAGACAGATAGAGAGTGTAGAGGTTAGTGTATTTATTTTTTTAAGTGTACCTAATAGGAAGTAACAAGAAGTAATTTTTTTTTAACAGTAAGAAGGTTTATCTGTGCAGGCACAGGTTAAAAGGCTCGCTCTGCTGGTTGATAGGCTCACTGGTGACGTTTATAACCTCACTGTGGAGGTGGATACTCTGGAGAAGGTCTGCTTCGATTAAAATCCAAAAGGTAAACACCTGATCTTGAACTGAACGAGAACTGAACTTGACTAGGTTGCTGGCTGAACTAGAACTGAAGTTGAGTAGGTAGGTTCCGTGTTGTATTAATTAAAGTGAATTGAAGTAGAAGTAACTTCAGTGTATTAATTGATATTTTCTGAAAGTAAAGTGATGCTCTGAAAGTGAACTGAACTAGAAGTAGTTTCCGTGTATTAATTGAACTAGGGTGGTTGGTGGCAGTGATGAATGCTCTGAAAGTGATGTGATGCTCTGATAGTGGTTGTGTTTTGATGAATGCTATCTGTTTTCGTGGTTGGTAGTTAGAAACTTTAAAACACATTGAGTTAAAACTTTAAAACACACCAAGTTACATCACCCAAAATATTAGTTTAAATACATAGTAAATCCCACTGAGGTTAACTCAAACCAAGTTCTGAAACAGAAACCAACTTTAAAACACACCTACGGAAACCTTAATGGATCCGTTTTCCCTTAATTCTCCCGGGTCTTCTCGTGTTCCCAAACCGGTTGAAAGGAAAAAGTGGACACCACAAGAAGATATAGTCCTCATCAGTGCTTGGTTAAACACCAGCAAAGATCCCATAGTTAGTAACCAGCAGAAGTTAGTGTCTTTTTGGAGAAGAATTGAGGAATATTTCAATTCAAGCCCTCTGCTAACAGGCTCTTCTGGAAGAGAGTGGAGTACATGTAAGCAGAGGTGGGGAAGGCTAAATTCCGAGGTTTGTAAGTTTGTGGGAAGCTATGAGGCCGCTTTGAAGGAGCAAGCTAGTGGCCAAAATGAGAACGATGTCATGAAGGCTGCCCATGACATCTTCTTCAACGACTACACGGGCAAGTTCACACTTGAACATGCGTGGAGGGAGCTGCGGTTCGATCAAAAGTGGAGGTCAACTTATTTAACAACAGATGGTGCAAAGGAGAAAAGGAAGGAAGCTACAGAGACGGTGCCTGACTCGGAAGAAGAGGTTAGACCACCTGGTGTTAAGGCTTGCAAAGCAGCCGCCAAACGCAAGAAGCATGGGAATGAAGCAGCGTATGATCGACTACAAACCATTCTAGACATGAAACAGAACATATCCAAACAGAAACTACTAGATCGTCTCCTCTCAAAAAAAAGATACTCTAACTGATAGTGAGGTGTCTCTCAAGGACAAACTCGTAGCTGAGATGCTTTGATCTGGTCAGTTTTAGGTTGTTTTGCTGATAATGAATGTTAATTGGAACTATGACTGGTTTGGAATTTGAGTTGTATAGTCATTTAATTTCAGTTCATCAAATAGTAGTAGTAGTTTCGTTGGCTTTAATTGGAACTATGCCTGTTACAATAAATAGTAGTAGTAGTTTCTTTGGTTTGCTTACTTGTTTACTAACTATTGGCGTGGTTTTGTTGCTTCTGCAGGTCACGGGTTCTACTTCAACTGGCGTTCTTTGTTGCTTCTGCAGGTCACGGGTGGTATTAGCTAAGTAGTTGTCACGGGGTGTAGTAGGTAGTGTGTAGTGACAAACACGTTTTCAATTATGTTGTGTAATGGGTGTGAGAAACAGTTGTATTTTGTTGGTTTCTACACTCAGGGATGAATTATGTTTGTGTCACGGGTGTGAAAGTGTAGCATTTTGTTGGTTTCTACACTTCACGTGTATTGTAAAACAATGCCTATATAATCTATTGTCTCATTTATGCATTGGTCTTAAACTTGTTCTTCATTGCTTCTCTCTATCTCCTTTTTTTAAAACACTTAATCATATTTTTACTAAAACAAATGTCGTCATCAGAGTCAGATGGCGTAGATGAAGCTGTTGAAGAATGGTTCGATGAAGAATTTGATAATATTGTCAACTCCCTAGTTGATGTTCAAGCCAAAAAACCAAAGAGACGAGCTTATATCGAAAGAGATCGGGAACAAGGACACAATCTACTATGGAACGACTATTTCAAGGAAAATCCCACTTACCAACCGGAAATGTTTAGGCGGCGTTTTCGAATGAACAAGCCATTGTTCCTTCGCATAGTGGATGCTCTAACAAATGAAGTTCCATACTTTCAGCAAAGAAGAAATGCCCATGGAAGATACGGACTATCTACACTTCAGAAGTGTACAGCAGCTATACGTATGCTGGCGTATGGTCAATCAGGAGATACGTATGACGAATATCTCCGACTAGGTGAAAGTACTGCACTTTTATGTTTGGACAATTTCACTAATGCGATAATACAATTATTTGGAGATGAGTATCTAAGAAGACCTACAGCTGATGATCTTCAACGACTACTGGATATTGGAGAGTTACGCGGGTTTCCGGGAATGGTAGGCAGCATCGACTGTATGCATTGGGAGTGGAAAAATTGCCCAACAGCTTGGAGAGGACAGTACACACGAGGTTCAGGAAAGCCGACAATTATCTTAGAGGCGGTGGCATCACAAGACTTGTGGATATGGCATGCATTTTTCGGACTTCCAGGTACCCTAAATGATATTAATGTTCTGGATCGGTCACCAGTTTTTGATGACATTTTACAAGGTCGAGCTCCTAAAGTTAATTTCAAGGTCAACAACCACAATTATCGTATGGCGTACTATCTTACCGATGGAATTTATCCGAAATGGTCAACATTTATCCAATCAATCTCACTTCCTCAAACTCCAAGAGCACAGCTATTTGCTCAACATCAAGAAGCCGTAAGAAAAGATGTCGAACGTGCTTTCGGAGTATTGCAAGCGAGGTTTGCAATAGTTAAAAACCCAGCACTAATATGGGACAAGGAAAAGATAGGAAGGATTATGAGATGTTGTGTCATACTGCACAACATGATAGTAGAGGACGAACGAGACAGATTCACTCAGTATGATACAGATGTATTCGAATCAGGAGAATCAAGCAGAAGTTCCGAGGTTGATGTCGTCTCCTCTACGGAAAGCCTTTCTAATGTCGGTCAAATGCGTGGCATTCGCAATCAAATTCGGGATCAACAGATACATCACCGTCTGAAAGCTGATCTAGTTGAAAATATATGGCAAATGTTCGGTAATCAAGATGAATAATCTTTCCATGTTTATGATTTTCCTACTATTGAATAATAATGTATTGAAAAATTTAAAAAAATATTTTTTTTTTAATTCTAAGAACCCCATGTTCGGGTTCACTAATGGAAGAAGAAAATCAATACAGGTTCATTACTATTTCCGACCCCACCAAAAAAATAATAAAAAATTCCAATGAACCCCAAGTGGGGGTTCATTGATGTGGATGCTCTAATCTTTTCTTTTCTTTTTGCGCAAATAAACCTCATTTTAGAAGAAGAACCGGTGTGCGGGTGATTATTTTTATTTTATACGTATAACTATTTGGTTTACATGATTAGTGGTATATAAATTTAATATTTACATATTATTAATAGTTTATTTTAATATTATCAAACACAACAATCTTATAATTTGCATGCAGTAATTTTTTTGTTTCAAATTATTAGTAATATCTCTATTATTAAAACATGAACACTAACTAAAATCTTGCATTATGTGTTATTTAAGACAAAATCCATTCAACTTAATATTAAGTTAAATATTAATTTCCTTAAGAGTATACTTGTATTTTAGGTTCGTTTAGGTTTTAGTCATATATATATGTTAATCGGATTATTTGTATGATTTAAATCTTTGACTGAATAACCTAAATTAAGTGTAATTTTTAAGTTTATAATCATTTAAGTAATTTTATAAATGGTGGTATAAAAAATCACACATAAAATAAGTCATGATTTATGTTTTAATACTATAGATTAAAGATAAACATTCCATTTAATTACTAAAATCTAGTCATAGATGGGTTTAAAATTCTTGAGGTTGATCATAATTATAAAGCAATGGGTCGTTAAATTTAAACTAAATTATCCTAAGCCTATTATACAATGATCGTAAGCCCAGGTCATCGTGTGTGATTCATTAATGATGACAAAATATGTCTGTTAAGTGAACTGATATTATAGGGGGTAAGTTATGGATGTAAGTCAGAAAATATTAATATAAAATAAATGATACATGATTTTCTAAGGGTTCATTTAAAAAAAACATACATAAAATAAGCAATGACTTCTATTTTAATAGAATAGATACATGTTAACATCAAGTTTTTGTTTTTAATAAACGATCCTACATTTATTTATTTCCTAAACTTTACCTTTTATTCATTTTCTATTTAGTATATATATTATTAAAACTGAAATATCTTTTAAAATTAATCATTCTTTAATCATATTAATTACAACTTGTGCCAATGAATTAATAAATATTAATTAATTAGCCGTAAATCATTATTTTGTTAGATTCTTTTTCTAACCAAAATTAAACAATTAACCACATATCATTTATTTTGTTAGATTCTTCTCAGATCAGACCTACCAAACTTACTAAACTTACGATATTCTTTAAACGGATTATTCTTTAACCGAAATTTACAATAAAATTAAAAAAAATATTTAAATTGTGATTACAAATTTTAAATGTTATATATTCAGGTATAATAATATTTCATTTAATATACAAAATATAAACTATAAGAGTAAAATTTATAAGAATACAATAAATAAATTTCAATTTAATATTTCCTCAAAAATAAACATAAAAGTTAATTGGCATATAAAAATTTAAAGACATTTATATATATATATATATATCTAATTAAAAAATACATTCTATTTTGAAACATAGATTTATTTTGTTTTGTTGAAAAGATAGATTTAGAAATATACATAAACATAATAATTGGTGTTTTATTTTATAAATATATATTAAATTAAAATTTATTTATTGTTTTTCTATAAATTTTACTTTTATAGTTTTTATTTTGTATGTGAAATGAAATAACATTATACATGAATATATAACATTTATAGTTTGGAATCACATTTTAAATAATCGTTTTTAATTTTGTTGTAAAATTTTGTTAAAGAATAATATAAAATATTTGGCATATAAAAATTTGAATACATATATATATATATATATATATATATATATATATATTTACTAATATACATAAACATAATAATTGGTGTTTTAATCTATAAATAAATACGTAAAAATGGCTACTATAATTAAAATTATTAATTGACGAATATGTTATATAACATATCATTTTTATTGGTTTTATATCCAACTGCCATATAAGAACTCAAAAAATTAACGATAATTAAAAACTCTCAATCTATCATAAATGTTATATACTACAAATCATACAAACACCGATACTGGTGCATGTTGGTGCAACCATTATATATATATATATTTTTTGAAGAATTTCATATGTCTTGCGGTTGCATGAGTCAAGCTCTAGAAGTATATTCAAGTTTTAATTTTAAACTGATTTAGTCTTATGCGTTCTTTTAACTAAATTTGGTTAAGAAAACAATTTAGTCTATGTATATTTATGAAATTTAAATAATACATATCTTGATGATTTTCTTTCCATAATTTGATAAGAAAGTTGACTCAATTTCATCCTATAAAACTGCTCCCACGACATTGATCAGATACCAGTACTTTTCTCAACATCTAAAACAATGGAGAAGATCATGTCAACGAAGTTTGCCTTTGTTATCTTCTTAGTTGCATCCAGTAAATTTCATATTTCATATGTAGCATAAAAGTTAAAACATGCAACTTTTTTTATTTATAACAACAACAATACTGGTTTGGTTTTGTAGTGATGAGTATTGAGGCAACAAGGTTATTACCCGAAGAAGCTCTTGAAACTATGTTGCAGGGTGAATCTTTGCCGCATGGTGAAGAAAAGTTCCATTTTGGTCGTCGCTGCCCAAAAGGGTGTCATGTGGAATGTAATCCCGATCCTTTTATTGTAAGATGTGGTTGTGTATGCAAACATTAATCTGATCTTTTTTAATCAATCTCCACAAATAAAAATATATGTTTCTCTCTTATAATTATATCAATAAACGACTCGGCCAGGTATGTTATTATGTAATGATTTCTGTCCAATTTTTTGTATGAATTTAAGATGGGCAATGGATCCCTGTGGTCAATAAAAACAGCTTATAATATCCAAAGATCTCCAGAAAAAATATGCTCAGATGGGGTCAGGTTTCAAGTCGTCAGACAAGAAATCTCTATTAATTTGGGCAGCTTCTTGTCTTCTTCTTGAGGGCAAATATGTTATATAACAATCATTTTGATTGGTTTTATATTCAACCTCAATATGAACGATCAACAAATTACATATAATTAAAAATTATCGATCTATTATAAATGTTATATAATAACAAACATACAAACATCGATACTGATGTATGTCTGTGCAACCATTATATTTTCATGTTATGAAAAATTGCATATGTATGTACCATTAAAACAAACATGCGTGAGGATGCACGAGCCAAGCTCTGGTTTATTATTATAAACACTAATCATTTTAACCATGTTTAAAAAAAAACTATCTTAATTTTCTGGTTATGCTGTTTAATTTTATCCACAAAAGAGATTCCAAAATCAAATTTAAATTTTATGAAGATATATAGCTTGATTTAATCTGTTTCATTTTTATCGAATATATAATAAAATAAATATCACGCACAAATAGCTTAGAGTTTACAAAAAAGTTTAAATATCTAAAATTAGATATGTATATATATATATATTTATTTATTTACTTACACAAATATATATGAAGAGATATAATAAAATTAGTGAATGTTTAAATTATATAAAACATTGCCTTTAGTCTCATCGATTTTTATTAATATCTATTCTATTAAAATAGAAGTCATTACTTATTTGATGTGTGATTTTTTAGTTTGGTCTCTCTTTAAGAAAGTCATAACTTTAAATAGGTCTATTATTTATTCAACTATATATTTATTTTATGCTAACATTAAAAAGCTTAATCAATTAAAACCAATAACTTCCCAATATTTTAGGGATTTCGTAATATACAAAAAAAAAATATAATTTTAGCAAAGTAATCTTTCAAATTCGTGATAATCAAAAATTTATTACTTCTTTTTTTTAACAACAAACATTATTACTATAAATTCAAAAAGTAGCAAATAGTGCACATCACTCGAACATATCCAATTTTCAAAAGATCAAAACTACCGAGTCTATTAAATGTACAGTACATTAATTCCACAATTCTAATTTTAAGTATGATATGTCAATTATATTAATACAAGAGACAAAGAAATGATGGCTATTAACATTCAACAACGACACTTTGAAATACACAGTTAGCGTTTTGACTACAATGGAAGTTACACTGTTGGAAAAAGATAAACTTATAGAGATAAAAACAATACTTTTGATTTTGGTACGTTTTATCGAGATAGAAATATGATGTATGCTTTGTTTAAGTATTACCGCTTAGATTATCAAGAAACTAAAATAAAGAAACCAACTTTGTTGACAACAGTGTGCTTAACAAAAAGATAAAGACCAATATTTGTTTTCTGGTATAAAGAAAAGATCGTAGCAGCAACCAATTAAAATCACAAGGCTAATTGAACTGAAGCATGAAACCTATGGTTCTTTCGTTCCTATTTTTGAGATACACAAAACCTGGACTTAAGCTAAACCGATGGCCTATGCTGAATTTGAGATATTATTCCACTTGAAACCGATCATGATTTCTTAAACTATCGATTACACTCATGTCCCACCCCACTTCATCGACAATATATAATAGGGACAATTAGCTCAATATCATAAAAGAAGACTCAGATTTGAAATCTAACACATGATTGACATTAACAGCCCAATGCTTACCTTTAGCGAATGGAAGAGACGAAATTGCCCTCCCGACTGACACAAAATTCTGAGACTTGTCTTCTGATAAAACTTCTGATGCGCGGCAGGTAAACAAAAGAGTGGCAGGATTGCAGAGAGATCATGGAGATAGGTATGTAGCTAAAGTCCTCTTCTTTACACTTTTTTTTTTGTTTTTGAGTTAATTTTATGGTTTTTTTTATTATATTAGTAGAAATTTAATTTTCTTCTTATCTTTTTCACTTATCATTCAAATTTATAAAAGATAAAATCAGAATATTTTTCAATGTTTTTTTACAAAGATCCAAAAAACATTGATGAATTTTAATTACGATTCCAAAAATTCACTTTTTGCAAAAATCTATAAAAAATAAGGTGAAGATCGTAAATCCAAAGTAGTGAATCGATGGAGGAAAAAAATATGTTAGTTGTTACAAAGAGGTTGTGGCTAATTGATAAATGATTTTCAAGATTACAGAATAGTCTGTCATTATCAGATACATGAATTGTTAACCGGTACATGATTTGGTAACGAATACATTGTTCGATACATAATTTGTTAGCTGTTACGTGATTTTTTATACATTATTTAATATCAAAAGTTTGAGTAACCAATATATCTATGGTATTAGTTTTTTTAGCACTCTACACATAATTATATCTTTTTAATATAAATGGTACTATGTAAAAATTATAATAATTGATATATTTGTTGGTTCTATATAACAAAGGAACAATAACTATTGTTAACTGATAAATGTTTTTATATCATATATATATAAAAACACTGATAGATGATTCGATTGGTAATTTTTAGGTTTACATGTTCATAACTATTATTTTGTCACTTTTCACCATGATTTGTGGCGTGGTCCACATTTTCATCTCATGCTTTTTGTGAAACTGAAGTTAGAGAGAAAATTATCTAAAAGCCACTATTTTGTAACTGATTTTGTGATAGCTAACAAATCATAAATCAGTTAACGAATCATGTACACGATAATAAATAATGTATCAACTAACAAACCATGTACCAAAAACAATGTATCATCTAACAAGTTATGTATCAAACCGTGTAACATCTAACAAACTATGTAACAATTAAATGTTTTGGTAACAAGTTATAACTACTAGTTTAATGTTAAAAAGAATTGATAACATGCATATCAACGAATAGTCATCCCTTGGTTTTAAGTCGTGTATCAATTAAAAAAATATGTATAAGATAATAATTCACATATCAACTAATAAATTGTGTCTTCTACAATGTATCAAGTAACAAAGTATGTACATAACCATTTGACAACTTATTAACCGTTACAATTTGTTGTACATGTTTATAACAATTAATAATGAAATAAAACTAAAGATTCACTAAAATCTAAATAATATCTGACAATCGATATAATGGCGATTAACATAGAAGTTATCCACATCAGGAAAACAATTTCAAAAATACATCATGATCCAACTTAAAAGACTTCACTTTTTAACAGCTTGCAAATTTTGGAAAGAACTCTCTAAATTGCTTCAACTCAAAACCCTACACAACTTTTGCCGATGCCGCATAACACATCTCTTCTCCTATTTGCACGTATAGATCTAAAGGACCAAAACCAAGAAGATATACCATCAAAGATCACATTTTTGAAGAGGACAATCAAACCCAAAAAGTAAATTCAAAAGGAAACAGAAAAACTTATTTTGAGTTCTCTGGTACAAATCATTTAACAAAATCAGATCGAAAATAGTACAAGAAAGAATGGTATAAAAAAAAATTCAAACGTACCTGAGATGGGGTTTCATCCATTTTTTTCAATCACAAAGATTTTAGGATTCGAAAAGGAAACTATATAAAAATAATAATATGAACAGAAAATAGAGATGTCGAGAGGAGAATAGTAGATAGAAAAGTTGGAGAAAAGATGAGATGAAAGAAGTTAAAAATCTATATTATTAAAAGAGAAGTACTCATTTGAAAATGTTCTTACTTCATTAATTAAACTCCATATTTTTTTGCTTTTCTTTTTAAGTTGCATTTATGAAATATCCTAAAACGAATAAAACTGCCTAATTTATTACTTGTCTTTTCAGTTACATTAATGAAATATGCTTAAATGAATTTAAACTTTCTATTTTATTGTTTGTCTTTTTCAGTTACCTTAATGATAATCACATGGGCTTTCTTAATAAGGTGACATTTAATTTTTATCTCTCAAAACAAAAAATATAAATAATTTATTATTAATAAAACATCTAAAATTATTTACATAAATCAGCTGTTTTTATATGTTAAATTCTTCATATAAGTTTAAAAAATCATTGTATTTTCTTTAAATATGTATAAATAATTTACAATCTTTTATGCCATACTAAGTCATTATATAATATTTATTAATATTTTACATTCATAACCATTGTTTTTATATATCGTATACAATTCTCTAATTACGTGCATATGTTCAATTTGTTTATATGATATCGACTATTCGTCATAAATCAATGGTTTAAGACCCCAAAAAAGTAATTTATTTAGTGAATATAATATATTAAATTTACAAATACATCATTTAGTTAATTAAATAATCAAAAACCGTAAATTCATATCTGCGGGATCTAGTTATTAATTATTTGAGAAAGATGATTTTTTATTCGATAAAATTTAAAGTTATGTATTTTGATTAAACTATAAATGATGTCAGATAAAGGTTAAAAATTATGAATTGGGAAAGTGTCGGCTGCGGCTATACTGTACCCATTAGCTGCGTAGGGACCAAATGGGGATTAAAATTCTTCTCTTCAGCTATGTTACTCGCTTAATAAAGGAGTTTAAAAGTGGTATGGACACCAATTCAAAAAAAAAAGTGGTATGGACACCAATTCTCGCTATATAATAAATAAAAGAGATATAACAAATTCCAAACAAAAAAAAAAAAACTCTTTCAGATTGGATTTATACGAAAAACTTACAAAAGAATTACGATTTCAAGCTTGAAAGGCTTCGTAGATCGTTTTTATGTATATCACTTCATTTCTTACGCCAATAAACTGATTAAGTGTATGTAACATACAATAAAATTTGGAAATATATATATATATATATATATATATATATATATATTGATAGGCCCATTTTAATTGCAGAAAAGTATATTCAAAACTAATTTATGTACAGTCCAATATTGACCTTAAATAATTCAGTTTTCTATAATAATAAAATTAATTATATGTAGCACACTTAGGTATTTTCAAATTTGTTTTGTTCTTATATAATTCAAATTTTATAATAAGAATTATTAATATTAAATATAGTTAGATTAAAGTTGGAATTATAAATATAAATATGTCAAAAAATGTTAATGCAACTATTATGTAATCTCCAAAATTAGAATATAATTAAATTAATTAATACGTATAGTCGTATACAGTATATATTTTTGATTTATAAAAAAATGAAATGAACACCCGTCAAATCCTATTTTTTTCTTAAAGAAAAATGAAATCAAATCCGACGTTACCAATGTATTTTTGACGGCGTCTATTTCTCGGTGCTGTCGATCATCCAAATAAACGGAAAATTGGACTAACGTTAAAGGGGTTTATTTTTAGGGAAATAGTCAAAAAGTAAAAAAATATAATCGTCTTCACCGAATCTCCGGGCAAATCGTCTTTTGTTTCAAAGCAGGGAAGAAGTCAAAGGGTGTGACTGGTAAACATCGAGGAACATTAGGAATGAATAGGAAAAGAATGAATAGGAATAAAAATTTGGGAATGATGAAGAATGAGAGTTCCTTATCAAAATTAACAAGGAACAAATTTGCATTATAATTCTCTACAAAAAAGGGAATGATGAGGAATGAAGAGGAAAAAATATTCCTCATGAATGGTAACATTTTTGAGAAACGTTAAGGAATGTAGTGTTCCTTTTCGTTCCCTTGGTTACCATTCAAACCCAAAGAAAATCAATACACACACAACAATGGCATCCTCTTCCCTCCTCCTCCTCGCGATCATCGTCTCTTCCCTTTCAACCATCGCCGCTCGTCCTTGCAAAACCTTCCTCATCTCCTCCTATTCCCTCTCAATAACCCCAGAAAACCCTAACCTCGAATCCCAATCCGATCTCCCCTCCCCTCGATTCGTCACCGTCTTCACGATCCGCCGTCTTTATCCCCACCCAATCGTCCCTTTCTTCGTCAATCGCCGTCACGGGTTCCTCCCTTCCGCCGCCGAGAATCCTCAGATCCGAGAGGATCCCCCTCAATTACCCTTCTCCGAGAACATCAAGGACCGCGCCAGTGACATCCTTAGCGTCGTGGTTGGTCTCTTGTTCGGCGTCGGATGCGGTGCCCTAACCGCAGCTACCATGTACCTCGTTTGGGCTCTCGTCGTGAACCGCCACGGATACGACGATTTCGAGGAAGATGATTTCGAGAACGAGGAATCGGATGCGGCTAGCTTGAAGAAGTTGGGCTACGTCAAGATCCCTGATCCAGCTCCTGTGAAGGAAGCTGCTTAATTTCTATAGGTTGTTCTTATCCTATTTACCCAAACAGTAAAAAGAATGAATCCTTTTTGTGAATTCAGTTTCTATCTATGTTGCCTGTCAATAAAGTTGAGTCTTGTATGGATCTATACTCAGTGCTTTAAGATTTGTGTAATGCATTTTTTTAGTTTAAAATTACAAGTGTTACTTTTTGTCTGCGGAGATGGCTCTTTCAGATCTATTATCTTGACACCAATGTGTCTCTCTACTTTATGGTTTGTTCATGTATATCGATGTTGCTCGTTTAGGACCGTCTGATCATGTAGACTTTGTTTTCATCAAACGGTATTGTATGGTTCTTATTGATTAGTTTAGTTGTCTTCTTCTGTATGTGAAAGAGCTTTAAGCTTTAGGGTTTTGAAACAATTAGGAAATTTTAGCTGTGTTTTAAAAGGTGCGTCTGGGTCAAGGTGTGGTAAGCAGAGAAGCATCCATTGCCTAGCATAGATGAGGCTTGTCGATTACACAAAGGCTCTCTACTCTGTAATCCTCCCTAAACAATTACGATTCATTAAAGCCTTCTTTCACATTCCACTAATTCACGTAGTAACAGCTATTATGCTATCTCGGTTTCTTCTGGTCTTTTTTTTTTTGGACAACTTCTGGTCCTTTTTCCATTTTACCATTTTGATTGTAGCTTGTTTTTTGTCAGATTCGTACCTGAATTGTCTTGGTATAGATTTTTGTAGGCTTTGTTTTGCCTTTTGGGTAACACAAGGTGCAATTTCAACCTCCCATACTCTGCGTATAATTTTTCACCTTAGCTTTGTACACAGTTGATTATGTGAACAAATATCTTGATCCATGGTGCGATCCTAAACTGTCTTTAGAAAGATTGATAATGACTAACAAAGGGGGCATCATCACACAACAAAAGAAGATTATAGTTACAACAAGACGGTTAGCATTAGCTAGCTAACAAAGGATCATAATGTTTATAGAACATAGTGCGTCCATACATATGTAAAGTTTTTTAAAACCCAACTTGCGAAATGATACGTTCATACAAACATTCAAATATATAAGAGTGCTATGCCCAAAAGAGATCTACCAACTGTCTAGAAATTGGCCAGGTCTATGGGGAAAATCCGTTGCTGCTTTCACACATATATATATTTTTTTTGGTCAAATATATATACATATATATATATATATATATATTATAAATATAGCACATAAAGGTTAAAATAGTTAAAAATATTTAATTAAAAAGGTAAAAAAAACATCAATATTTCTAGGGTTAATTAATTTAGATTTTAAAGTTTAGATGTGAGGATTGGAGTTTTGGAGGTGCAGTTTAGAACTTTTTTTTTTTTTTATAAAAAAATTAATTTTAAAATTTTTAAAAATTGTTTCAAAAAGAATTTTTCGGATTTCAAAAAATATTTCAAAAAAAAAAAGAAATAAGAAAAAATTGAAAAGTTAGAATTGAAAAAAAAAAGTTTTAGTGTTTTACGAAAATTAAAAGGTAAACTTCTTTACTATTTATTTAAATGTTTATTAATATTTATATATCTATGATATATATATATATATATAATAGTCTTTTATTTTTTTAATGAAACCTCATTTGGTCATTTTATTTCTTCTATGCTATTTTGGCAAAAAAAAAACTAATTTTAAGTTTGTTCTAAATATTGGTGAGAATTAAAATTTAACATGTTTTATTAAAAATGATTTGAATTTTTTAACTTGATCATATCTAAAGCAGTGTTTTTAAAACCGGGAAAGACCGACGATTGAATTGGGTTAAACCACGAACCGAAGACAGTCTGTGTTGGATTAATAGCAAAACCCATCTAAAGTTGAACCGGTTAAAATCCATATTAAATTGTTAAAAATCCGGAAACCGGTGATCAATGAACCGACAAAACCCGAATTCATATGTAAACCATTAATTTGTTAACAAAATAATTAACTTGCTCTTTAAATTAAAAATAAAGTTGTAAAAAGTTAATAAAACAACGCCGTAACTTTTTTTTTCTCTTTTGTCGTCTCTGTAACTTACAAATCACAAGATTCACAACCATAAATCTTCAGTCAAAATATTGTTTATGTCTACTTCTCACTTTATTTAATATTATTACATGATCATTTGTGTTAAAAGACTTTAATAATTTAAGCATTAACATTCATGAAATTCCAAATTTGTATAAAAAGCAAAGCATTGTACTTATTATTGTTTCTCGTTACACTAGCAAATAAAAAACTTAGTTTACATGAATTTTTTCGAAGTTAAAGAAGACTTGGAGTGATGGTGACTTGAAAAATGAAGGTTAAATATGTTTTTCGTATTAATTCTAGATTTGAACTATTGAATTATTTTATAACTTTTATTACATTTTCAGTTGTGTTTTGATGATTTTAAAATATTTTGGTTATTGAAACATTTTATTTGATATGAAAGAATATATATATTACTTATGATATATCATAAAATTGAATTTGGTTGAACTAAATTAAACCCGATCAAACCATACTGATAATCAAGAACTTTTCCGGTTTGGTTGCTGGTTTGGGTTCAAAAACATTGATCTAAAGCAAAACACGCCCGAGTTTTCAGAAAACAGTGACGAGGGGGGGGAGGGGATTTGGGGTTTAGGGCTTTAACACTCGGAAGCAAAAGGGGTTTACATTCGGAAGCAGCAAAGGTAGAGTCTTTCTCTCTCGATTTCATGAATCCATTAAAACCCTCCTATTGGATAATTCCAGGAGCCAGAATCATTTTTATATTCGTTTCCCTTCGTGAATTTTTTCTCGATTTGGGTCGAATTAAGATGGAAGTATCTTTTGTTTTTTCTTGTAATTCTAGGTTCACGTAAACGTAATAGAAAGTTCTTCTCTGGGTTGCTATAGATTCTGTTGAGATCCGTAATGCCCACCAACTGTTCGATGAATTTTTCGCTGAAACATTTAAGTAACCCTTTCAGGTCTTACCAACTCTTCGGATGGCAACAACTACTGGACTTGAGTCTCTTGTCGATCGTGAGTTGTCTTTTTTCTTCTCACTAATCACCACTCTTGATGTTCTGTCCCATGGGTTGTCTGAAAATCTTAGCTTTTGGGTTGTGTTGCAGAGATCATTTCGGTTATTACAAACGATGGACGCAACATTGTGGTAATGTTATTACCCTCTCTTTTTTTGTTATATTGATTTCAAAGGAAAATAAAATAACTATAGTTCTGGATGAATCAGGGAGTTCTCAAAGGTTTTGACCAGGCGACTAATATAATTCTGGATGAATCTCATGAACGCGTCTTTTCCACAAAGGTAAGCTTCTGTTTTTTGAGTATTTCATCTGAATTTTTCCCCTTTATCACACAATCAAATGGGTGCAAACACTATTCTCTACTATTATTAGCCGGTCTGTGACCTGATGGCTAGTCTTCTTGAGTGGTCTAGCCATGGAGTCATTTTCTCCACGTCTCTGTGATGTGTTACCACTCCAAATTCTTTGTGTAGTGAACTGATAAGACTAGAAAGATAGAGGGGCAAGCTCACTTGGATTCTAGTTATAACTTTTGTTACTTGTCAGAGCACCTTTCTTTGTCTGATATTATGTCATTAGTTGGTCGTACGTCTTTTCCAATAATGTACATTGCTTGATTTATTTGCTGTAGTGCCATCTTTTCAACAGAATATTAAGGAATGTACATTTAAGATAGGCTAGTTCCTGCAATACTTTGTCTGAATGGAAGGACATAAAAGTGTGGGCAGCTACAATATGTGTTGAAATTGAGCTTGCACTGAAACAGATTTAATGCTATCATCAGTGTCATAATTGATTGGAAAATATTGGGAGAACATTTTTGAAACGCTTTAGCTAGTCTAGGTAAGTCAAATCTTTATCCACAGTGTGTATACATGAATGAACACTTCCCTTTTGTTTTCATCAAGAGATGCTTTTGTCCAAATGATAGATATTGGGGATACATCTTTCGGATTCCATGTTGTTTCTGTCTAAAACATGTAAGGAAACAGAAAAGGGTGGATGGATGGTTTCAAAAGAGTTGCGTCTTTAACTGTCTTATTAATCACTTCCGTTACTGTCTGGTGGGCTCAAACATGAACAAAGTCACTTCTAAGTTACTGATAGAGGATTGAGACATCTTACTTTGGTTTTCACTCTCTGAATGTGTTGGTGTTTTACGTGTCTTGATATATCAGGAAGGAGTACAACAACTTGTGTTGGGTTTGTACATTATCAGAGGCGACAACATGTAAAATCTCATCCTCACATTTTCATGTTGACCCATCATCGATTGATTGATTGATTATCTAACGCTACAATTGTTATGTTTGATCAGAGGTGTTATTGGGGAGCTAGACGAAGAGCTCGATGCTAGTCTGGATTTTTCGAAACTAAGAGCTCATCCTTTGAAACCCGTCGTGCATTGATTGAAAATAGTAATGATGTACGACAAAGCCTGAACAAAGACAAGATTGTGAACAATTTGAATTAGTTTGTCTTGCTATCTATCTGCTTTGTGTATAAACCGCAAAACGAAAGCTTTCTTTTGCGATATTCTAGTGTTATGATCTTTTATTTATTAATCATGTTTTAGTAAGCTTTTGATTCCAATTCTGTAAGCGAATACAAAACTTATGAGGAAATTTACTACTCTCTTCATTTCACTTTAAGTGATGTTTTAGAATATTTTTTGTTTTTTATTTTAAGTGCTTTTTTCAAGTTTTTATGCATAATTTGATGTTTGTTGGTTACTATTTATATTTTGCAGTATAATTTTTTTATTAGGTGAATTAACTTTATTTATAATAAACGGAATAAAAGTTAGTAATTTTTTAATCGGTCTCCAAAAATTTAAAATTCAACTATTTTGAAACAAGAGTATCAGTTATCATTTCTCAAATGCGAAAAAGACCACTTAAAGAACAGAAAGTAGTCTTCTAGAAAGTTTTGTTTAAACGTTCCGACGACGATATATAAATATAATACGTCAACACACACAAAAAAAATCATTAATAGTTGTTTATGTCGAATATGTTGCGAATTGTAATTTAATGAAAACAAAATCCAGTCGCATTTTAAGAAGATATATAATAAGAAAATTGAGCCATGACGGAATGCATGAGAACACTGATCCCTAAAGTCTAAGGAGATTAGGTCAACAAATGTATATCGTCACTAGCATCAACAAAATAAAACTCGAGACATCAACATAATCGAAAACGTGTTCAATTTTATTTCTAGATTAAAATTATGTGTTATTCTGAAAATATGATTTGATGTGTATATGTGTTCAATTTTTTTTACAGTTTAGAAACAAGTAAAGGAAATAAAAAAAAAAGTATTTGAGAAGAGATAAAACGAAGAAAAAAAAAAGATTAGAAGAAAAGATTTAAGAGATAAAGAGTAAAAGACTAAAGAGAAAATATCAAAAGGAAAGAAAAAAAAACATCATTTAGAAAGGAATGATATCAAATAGATAATGTTTAATTATATTGTGTGATAAGGTATGGTTGCTTTCCTAAATAGTCATATTTTTTGCCAATAGTCATATTTTTTGCCATCTATTGCAAGTTCACATATATAAATTACATAAAATCTTTGCTACCCACCCTACTAAAACTTAGATATTTTTATGGGTTTAAATTAAATTCCCATATATGACCGCTATCTGAAACACAAAAACAAATTCATAAACACGTGTGAGGTATTGTATGGAAACATAAAGTTATATAGGTAGACAAAAACCATAGATTCATTTCCTTTCGAACAAAATAGGTTATAATATAAACTTATAAATAAATAAAATCTTGAAAGATTGTCTTTCCATTGAAATACCCTTACCGTGTTGACTTTAAAACCCCATACTTCAAAGTCACACCTCCTTCTTTATATTTCCCTAACGCCTAAACAAGATCTACAAACACCACTCTTCTTAGTATTTGTGTGATCAAGAATTCTCCAAAATGTCTCGTCACCCCAAAATACACCCGGAAGCCCCATCAGCGCGAGCATCGGCTCCTCTGGTACCACGTGCTGCCTCTAGATCAGAACAAGGAGACCCGGCCAAAGACGTTTTGACCCAACGGTCCACATACGTACCGTTGGCTCCGCCGAGGAAGAGAGGAAGAAGCTGTTGCTGCAGGTGCGTGTGTTACACACTCTGCCTTCTCTTGCTCCTTGTTGTTGCAGTAGGCGCGACGATTGGTATACTCTACCTTGTATTTAAACCGAAGCTACCGGATTACTCTATTGACCGGCTGCAGCTCACCCAGTTTGCACTCAACCAAGACTCGAGTTTGTCCACGGCTTTTAACGTGACTATAACCGCTAAGAATCCGAACGAGAAGATCGGGATTTACTATGAAGATGGGAGCAAGATTACCGTGTGGTACAACGAAACCAAACTCAGCGAGGGTACGTGCGCATTTTGTTTATTCCGGTTTAATATATTTTAGATTACGTTGCTTCCTCTTCAAAATTTCAAAATATCAGTATAATCCGGTTCGTTCCGGTTTGCTTTCCTTTGGGTTGGTTTGGCACTTGGATGGTTTCAAAGCTTTTCTCTTTTTCTTGGTTTCAAAACTTTAATTATACAAACGATTTAATGTTGTAAAGAAATATACAAACTGATTTATCCATTTTGTCTGTTTCGTTTGTAGGATCGTTGCCAAAATTCTATCAGGGACATGAAAATACCACAGTGATAGACGTAGAAATGTCTGGCCAAACTCAGGATGCAGCGGGTATAATGACAACATTAGAAGAGCAGCAACAAACAACCGGGAATATACCATTGAGATTAAGAGTTGACCAGCCGGTTCGAATCAAATTCGGGAAGTTGAAGCTGATGGAGGTGAGATTCCTGGTTCGATGTGGTGTATTTGTGGATAGTTTGGCTCCAAATAATGTTATTAAAATTCAAAGTAGTAGCTGCAAGTTTAGGCTCAGGCTATAACTCTGTTTCTTAGGTATTCTATTTGTCATTTGGTAAGGTATTGTATTGTGTTTTCATTTTTTTGTAATTCATATTTTCATTAAAGTCTCCTTTTAAGCTACACTCTTGTGTCAGACCCTTGTTATACAAATTACTGGTTTTTGTTACGAATAATTGCTTTCTAGGAAACGTAGAAAATCAATTTTTATGAAACAAAAAAAAATAAAAAATAAAGTAGAATAAAGGAGGGGAATCACACTTTATCGTGGGAACTGGATTTTGACAAAATCATTTAATATCATTTTTCGATAAGTTTTTGATCGAACACGTTCATCGGAATAACCGGTTATAAACTAGTGTAACCACATGTCAAAATCGAAGATGGTTGAATGAGAAATGAAGATTCAAAGTGGATTACTTGTAAAGTTTAAAATGACATGTGTAAAATGTCCCACATTGTAATAATGTCCCACATTGTAATATAAGAAGGAGATATTGGACCGAATCCGAATTTGGGTTTCGGGATTTGGTAAATAGACATACTGGTCAAAAGATTATTCTTTTGTTACAAATTCTACTTTGAATTTTGTTGACAAAGTAAAAATAATATCAATTTTAATTTATGATATTAATATTATTATTATGGACAATTAAGCATACAAAAAATCAGTTATGATTTCTTTGTAATATTTGTCTTAATATTTGTCAAAATAATTAATGTGAGAATCAATTTTTTCAAATCTCCACTTTATGGTTCTTGTTGACCATATTATAAAAGAGCCGCCCTCTTTTCATTCTGAAAAAAATTAAGTTGTCAACTCAATTGAACGCCAATCTTACAAGAGCCGATTGGCGTGCAGACTGTTGTGGCTTTATGAGTATCTTACAGTCTTCAAAGGCAATTCAACGCCAATCAGACTTTTGCTTTCAATTTAGTTTCTAAGGCTTCTACAGCTTTTAACCGTCGGCTCTTACCGATTTACTCTTAAAATATTTGTTTTTTTCTAAAGTCACGTAAACTAGACTTTAGACGTTTGTGAATACCTTTATTTGTTGCAATTTTCAAGTTTTCTTCTTTTTGTAATAAAAAACCAAACAGTTAAAATAAAGTATGTAAAATAACTAAAACAAACTCCATTAAAGACTAAGAAATTTTAAATTTGATGTTGTTGTACAAACACAAATTATTAATTCTTTAAAATTATTTTTTTAATAATTCATTTAACTGATTAATAAATGTAAATTTGCATATTTGCTAAAAATTCTTTTAAAAAATATGTTTATGTACTTAAAGTGAAATTTAGTTTTAGTTTCAACAATTTTACTAATTAAATATTTCATATTTAGTTTATCCTCTTATTAAAACTCTTATATTTTATCTAAAATTATTATTAGTATATAAATTACACAGTTTCTACAGTTTTCAGTACCAATCAGACTTTCAAAAATAATTAAAGTGAAAGTCACAGTTTCTACAGCCAAAATCTCTACAGCCAAAATTCTAAAGTCAAAGCCTAAAGGGAAAGTCATTGCCAATCGGAGGTTACAACACATAAAAAGGTTCGATAGACAACACATAAAAAGGTTCGATAGATTCTATCTTTGGTGTTGGAAGATGGAAACACTACAGTTGTATCATAGAAATATGAGCACTATGAAACTGTCACACTACATGGCATTTAAAGGTTTAAGGAAACAAATTTACCATCTCGACTCTGTAATTCTTCTTTATCAATTTATTTTGGTGTTGTAATTTAGAATTATGTTCTTATTACTTTTATACATATCAGTTTCCCTATGGTAGTAAAATAAGGCTTCTACGTTTATAACACAAAAAATTATGATTCACCAAATACACATGAGGAGCACATAGTAGGGAATGTTATATATTACAAGTAAAATGGATGAAAATATCATGGTCATGTTTCTCGCACCCAAACGCTTTGATTCACTAATGTTTGATCAGTGGTGTCACATTTAAGAATTAGCGAAAATTTCATCGGAGTATGACGCCAAAGATGAGCATAGAAAAAGTTTGTTTCAGTTATACAAAATCTAAAGCGGATCATTGTTAAGAATAAGAAAAAGAAGAATACAAAGAAAAAGCAGTGGAGATCATGAAGGAAGATAACATTTATAAACATGTAGCGTATCAGAGAATATGAACACTGGTTGTGAAGTAATATAGTATATCCTATAGTTTGTAACAAATAGAATATAAATCAAATTTCATGTTAGTATAGACAGTAATATGTCATTGTTATTAATTGAGTTGGAACGAGTTTGGAGGCAGAAGCAACAGGATTGTTATATGCTAAGTTGTTAGTTTTTGATTTTATAATAGCATTTGAATACTATTAGTTAAAAAGACTAAAAAAGCATAGTGTTTATTCTTAGTAATGTACTAATTATAATTTTCAAATAATATATCTAAAATTAATTTTACTCACTACAGAAAACATGTATGTTCCGACTACACAATTGGTAGCAAATTAGTCGCAAAATCACATTTTACGACTGATTTGCGACTGAACATGAGGTCGAAAACCAACGCGTCGCAAAAAACAAACGGTCGTAAATCAGTCAGAAATTTGCGACTGATTTACGACTGTTTTACGAGTACAGTACATAATCATAGAACAGTCTTAATTCAGTCGTAACCTTTGGCGACGATTTTGCGACTTCTCTTACGACCAGTCTGCGACATTTTTGTAGTCGTAATAAGGTCACGTATTGTCGCCGCAGATCAGTCGCTAAATCAGTCGCCAAGTTGCAGTCGCTAAATCAGTCGCTGATTAACGATTGAATTGCTCTAATCTAACGACTGATTAGTTTCTAAATAGTAATAATTGAATTTGCTGGGTTTATTTATATAAATCTAAATTCCGAATTTAAAATTAAGAAAAACCAAATTTAAAATTTCTAATACAAAATATTTAGATAATATTTTTGATACAACAAAAGTTCCAAAAAAACTTCTATAAGAGGAGGAAACTTAACATGTTTCTTAAAAAAACCAAGTACAAAAACTACAAAAGGAACCTAATCATCATCTTCACCATCATCTCCATCTTCTTCTTCTTCTTCTTCATCATCTTCTTCATCTTGATTAGAAGCTTTGAATTCCACATACATAGGATTATTAGCAGACAAAAACTTTTCCATTATAGAAAAGTGTTTTGCCTGCTTGTTTTGCTGCCTTTTTAGCTTGGAGTTGTAAGCTGCCTGCTTCTGGATCTTGCGGTGAGCTTCACAGCCAGCTGTTGTTGGAGGTCCAAGAATGCTGAAGATGAGCATTCAGCATACTTCCGCTTCCCATTCACAAGAGTATCCTCCAGACTGCCTAATCCATAGGGTCTGCCTCTTTTACTCGTGAAAGTGGACTACAAAAACAATTAAAATTGCAGAGATATCATTAACCAAAAAACAAAGGAAAAAATTGGTAGAAAACATTATAATTAAGACAACAAACCAGAGAAAAGAAGAAGCAACTTACCTTAAGGAAGAGCTCATTGTCATCATCCGTAGGAACAACACTCCAACTGTAGAAAGGATCATCAAATTTGTTTGTACAGATCTTTCTGATCTTCCGGGAAAGTCTGCCCTTGTCACGACCAAACCTCAAAAAACAGAAACAAAATAATTCATATATTAGAATAAAGTGAACCAAAACTGAGAGAGTGGCTAACATCAAACACTCCAAACATCTAAACTGATAAGTAAACAAAG
>NC_027749.1:14888288-14894087 GCF_000695525.1 Brassica oleracea var. oleracea | reverse complement strand
TTGTTCAGTCGCCGACGTTTGAGATCCTCGAGGTCGCGGCGGTGGAGGAGCTTGTCGCACCGGATCTGAAGCTGCTGGAGGTTGGGCCGTCGACGTCTGAAACAGCTGCGCAGGAGGTGGGTAATCACTCACAGACGGTCCAGATCGGCGGTTGGGAAGAGGCGGAGGCGCTGTAGACCTCGGAACAAACGTGTACTGGGAGGGAAGGGGTGATGGTGTCTTCGCCGCTGACTTCCCGGTTTTCTTTCGTCGCTTCGTTCCAGCCATCATTGATACTGGCGGTGGTCGACTGCTATATCTTCAATTGTAGTCATTAAAATAGCATCATCATTTTCTTGTTGCAACAGTGTTGGTTCTTTATCTTCATATTCTCCTGAAATGATTCTCTTTGGATTCACCATTGCTCGGCCTTGTGCCTCTACCAATTAACGGATCAAACAACTTACATTTAAAAAGCGTGATTTTCAAATTGATCGACCCCTCATACTGAATTTGTATGATATCAGTCAAGACACTGTAGTAATCAGCTTCGTCAGATGCATTTATGTAACTCTCTACTTTAACACTCGCACCACAGTTACATGTCTTTCTTCCCTCGCCATGCTTCTGCGTATGGAACAAAAAGCCTCTTGTGAAATAGATAGGCCATGTTATGGCCTTATTCACGGATCCTTTCACAATATCTTTAACCCACAGAGGAAAATGATGTGTGTTGCTCCAAAATCTAACCTGCAACATATGTAGATATTTACATAAATATATAATCAAAAACATTTAGTTAGATAATAGTATTAGGTACACCGAACAAAAATGTAAGCCACGTGTTTGTACCAGTTTTTAGCAACTGATTGTTGACTGAATTATAAAAAAACACATCAGTCGCAATACAGTCGCAAATTCGGCGACTGATGTGCGACCGCCTAACAAAAAATTAGGCACATCCACCAAAAAATGTAAACCACGTGTTTGTACCGGTTTTTACCAACCGATTCGCGGCTGACTTATGAAAAACATCAGTCACCAAAATAGTTACAAAACTTGGCGACTGAAGTGCGACTAACCTATACCGACTTGGTATTAGTCACACTTCAGTCGTTATATTACGACTGTTTGGTGACTAAACATAGCAGTCTCAACGTAGCGACCGATTTACGACGAAATTCTCGAAGTCGCAGCGTAGTCGCTAAGTAGTCGGTATGTAGTCGTTATATTTTGCAACTACACAATTAGTCGCAACCTGCAGTCGCCATACACAGGTTTTCTTGTAGTGACTTTTTTTGCGGAAAAAACGATTTTGCAGGGTTTGATAGAAAACTTGATTTTGCGATTTTGACGGAAAACACACATTTCCGGTTTTGGCAATAGAAAATATGATTGTACAATTTTGCCGGAAAAACTTGATTTTATGGTTTTGGTGGAAAAAATCAATTTTATTGTTTTAGTGGAACATGCCATTATACGGTTTTGCTGGAAAACACAATTTTTCAGTTTTGGTGCGAAAATGCGACTTCCGGTTTGAGAGGAAAAATGTGATTTAATAGTTTTGACATGAAAACACGATTTTTCAGTTTTAACTGGAAAACACGGTTTTTGGTTTTAACAGGAAAATACGACTTTCAGTTTTGACATGAAAATGCTATTTTCCAATTTTTATCAGAAACTGCGATTTTTTGTTTTTGGTGGGAAACATAATTTTTTCGTTTTAAAGGGAAAATGCAATTTTTTTAAATTTTTACAGGAAACTGAGATTTTCTAGTATGGTGGAAAACCGTGATTTCTAGTTTTGCGAGATAACAAGATTTTTTTAGTTTTGACGAGAAATTATGTTTTAGGTTTGACGGGAAACTGCGATTTTCCACTATTGATAGGAAATTGTGATTTTCTCGTTTTGATAGGAAATTGCGATTTTTTGGTTTTGACTGGAAAATATATTTTAAATTTTTAGCGAGAAAATGTGATTTTATGTTTTACTGAACAATGTTGATTTTACGGTTTAGGGGAAAAACATATATTTACGTTTTGGCGAGAAAATACAACTTTATGATTTTGACGGAAAAATCCAGTTTTTGGTTTTGACGGGAAAATGAGATATTTTTGTTTCGGCGAAAAATCCAGTTTTTGGTCTCGACAGCATCCTTTAGGGTCTCAGTTAACGGCAGTTTGGAGGGCTTTTTCACGGGTGTGAGAGGCATTCGACAAGGCTGCTCCCTATCGCCATATCTGTACGTCATCCTGAGTAATGTGTTATCCAAACTGCTCAATCAGGCCGCGATAGCAAGAGAGTTTGAATATCACCCGCAGTGTCGGGAAGTTAAACTCACACATTTGAGTTTCGCAGACGATATCTTGGTCTTCTCAGATGGTACAGAAGAGTCACTCTTGGGAGTAATAGAGGTTATGAGAAGGTTCGCAAGAATATCAGGGCTGCATATTAATGCTACAAAGTCCTCCATCTTTGCATCTGGTGAAGATACCTCTGCACTACTCAACGCAGCTTCCAACTTGGGAATAGGAGTTGGTACCCTACCCATCAGATATCTTGGAATGCCTCTCACGACCAAGACTCTCACACCTCTAGACTATGAGCCGTTGATAGATAAAATCAGGAGGAGAATGCTTTGCTGGTCCAATAAAACACTATCTTTCGCGGGAAGGCTTCAATTGATCAAGACAGTGGTTGCCAGCACAGTAAAATTCTGGAGCTCAGTGTTCATACTTCCTGTTCAGTGTCTGGATACCATAGAAAGCATGTGCAGCGCGTTTCTATGGCCCGTCTCTCCAAATCAGACTCAAAAGGCAAAGGTCAGCTGGGAGGACTTCTGCTGTCCTAAAGAAGAGGGCGGGTTAGGGATACGGAAACTGCGCGATACGTCTAAGGTCTTTGCCTTAAACCTTATATGGCGTCTCTTCACTCAACCTCAATCTCTCTGGATTAGCTGGACGAAACACTATCTACTGAAGTACTCCTCTTTTTGGGATGTTAAAGAAGGCATGAAGGGATCTTGGATATGGAGGAAGTTGTTACAGCTAAGACCACTGGCCTATAGCTTTCTCAAGATGGAAGTCAGAGATGGGAATGCAGCCTACTTCTGGTTCGATAACTGGCTGGGCATGGGAAGGCTCATCGATATCACGAAGAACATTGGAACCACCTACCTGGGCCTGGCTAGACAAGCCAAGGTAAGCACCGCAGGAAATCAGGAGGGCTGGTGCTTGAGGGGAGGCAGAAGTCGACGTTTCCAAGGCCTAACTACAAGAATCTTGGAAGCGCAACCTCCAGATCCTACAGCAGGAAGCGACATAGTGCTGTGGAAGCATGGAGAAAATGACTTTAAAGAAAGTTTCTCTTCGACAGCAACTTGGGAACAAATCAGGAGTAGACGGGAAAAGGTTGAGTGGAGTAGGGTGGTATGGTTCAAACAAGGAGTTCCTCGGTATGCCTTTATTACATGGTTGGCGGTGAAAAACAGGCTCTCTACCGGCGACAGAATGAGGCAGTGGGGGTATGGATCAGGGCTGTGAGTTGTGTGGAGAAAGAAATGAGACAAGAGATCACATCTTCTTTGGATGTCCATACTCTTATACGGTATGGGAAGCTTTGGCTAGGAGGCTAGTTGGTGCTGGCATCAACCCAGATTGGCACTGGACTTTGCAGTGGATACAGCATAGACAAGCTCATCGCCTTGATTGTGTCTTGGTCAAGATGCTGTTCCAGAATACTATCTATCATCTATGGAGGGAGAGAAATGCTAGAAGGCATCAACAAGCTTGGACCACAACAGATCAGAGGAGGAGGCGTATAGATAGGGCTGTGCGCAACAGGATCCTATCTTTATGCTACAGGTTCGACCACAAATTGGGAGGACTAATGCAAAGATGGTTTCTACATACAATGTAAATGATAGATCGGATCATAGAAAGTAGCATTTTTTTGATTCCCATGTAAATAACTTTCTCTACCTTTGATCAATAAATTTTATATTTCATAAAAAAAAATATTATATAAAAATTACAATAACTAATTTAATTAATTTTTATATTTGTATTAAAGTTACTTAGACTTTTTTGGATTTTGAAATGCAATTATATCATTCAAACTTTATATTTTTGCATCTCAAATATTTAGATACATTAGATATTATGATTTTTAACGTTAAAACCCCTCAACTATGTTTGTTTTGGGTAAAAACCTCCCAAACTAAGTATTTAACGTAAAAGCCCCAAAACTAAATTTATTTAATGAAGTAAACCCTAACAGGTCATAATTACCAATACTACCGGTAAATCTTTAGTTTAGGGGTTTCTACATTAAGTAAACATAGTTGAGGGGTTTTACCATTAAAAATAAGAAAATCAAAATTTTATAATATTATCTAAAAATTAGTACTTAAAATTTCAAAATTAGCATTTTTAAATTTTTTTGTAAATATATGAGTTTGATGTATTTTTAACATCAACATTATATATGTATAAATTGAAAATGTAAAAACCGAGAAAATATAATAAAAATTATATAAAGAATTTAGACGCAATAAGATTTTCTTCCCTAACTTCCGGATCGGACATATTCCAAGAGCACAAAATACTATGGCGGACAAGCTTGCAAGTGGTGCGAAGAGTTCTCCTTCAGCTATGTTATATGTAGATTCAATACTTTCGGTTTGGCTTTCTGAACAGTTACTTAGTTCTCGCTTATTGTCAAAAAAAGTTACTAATTTTTAAATAATATTATAAAATTTTGATTTTTTTTTGTTTTTTTAAATTTTAATGGTAAAACCCCTCAACTATGTTTACTTAATATAGAAACCCCTAAATTAAATATTTACTGGTAGTAATTGTAATTATGACCTGCTAGGGTTTAATTCATTATATAACGTTAGTTTGGGGGTTGTTTCATTAAATACTTAGTTTGGGGGTTTTTACCCAAAACAAACTTAGTTGAGGGATTTTAACGTTAAAAATCCTAGATATTATAAATATTACATTTAGATGGTGCATTTAGATGGTAATATTATAAATGTCCAAACGAAGACATTTGAATATTAACATCTAGATTTAGACCTGGATACAAAAACGAACAAGGCATAAACCCGGATAGAAGAAACTAGATAGGAGGATACTATTTTAAAACAAAAAGAAAAGAAAAGCAGTTGAAAAAGAAAAGATAAGTTTGTTTAAGAAAAAAAAGAAAGAAAAGAAAATCTAAGTTTAAACCTAAATCCCAAATCCAAATCAAATCCATGAAAGCCATCTTGAGCATCTCAAATCCATCTCTAAACCTCCATTTCCCCTTCGAGTACTCTAAGCTAGTTTCTCGTGATGTTTTGGTGCACAATCGAGTCGGATCCCTGTAGGTGTGCTCAAACTGATTCTCACTTCATTGAGTGGTTAACTTGAACATGAATTCGATGCTTAAATCGTTGTTCTTTTTAATATATACTAGGTGATAACCTATGCTTTGTGCGGAGTGAAATACCTAAAATAATGATATGTTTGTAATTTAAAATCAATTATGTATTTGCATATTTTTCTCTATGTATAATTTAATAAAGCATAGACATGACACGAAATATTAAATAATGTTTCTTGTTGTTTTTATTTTACTAATTTGATGGTGGTTGTTGTTTAAAAATTGAGTTTAATTTTTTGTTTATCTCATCATAATTAATTTTACGTTTATAAAAACGTAATATAATTTTACATTCAATTTTATTCAGCCAATTTTATAGATTCTTAAAATCTTTGTTCTGCCCAAAACGAATCAAATGAGCTGAACTAAAAACATAATCTTCTCTTTCA
>NC_027749.1:14866927-14888226 GCF_000695525.1 Brassica oleracea var. oleracea | reverse complement strand
GGGGGGGGGCATATGTTATGCAACCAAGTTTTGCTCAAACTATTCTGTAATATTATACATACAAATATGTAAAATTTGTAGGAATCCATTTGGCTTCATCTTCATTTTTTACTCTTCCTTTCCATAAAAATAATTATGTTTTTCTTTTTAATACATTAAATGAGCAAACATCAAAGGAAAGAGCTTAATATTTATTTATTTTCATATTCTAAGTTGATGATAGATAGTAAAATATTGAATGGTCCATTTAATGTTACTATTTTAATAATCTTAATAAAGTCGGTCCAATTAAAAAAGAATACTGAGGAGCGCTTCCAGTTTGACACGTAAGCATGCTCTTCAAGGTTGTCATTTAATCAATGATTCATGATTAATATATAGGGAATTTTTATTGTTTTATTAAAAAGCTTTGCAATTTGTATGGTTTTGGTACTATACTAAACATGATGGATTTATCTTGAAAGTTCTAGAGTTATTAGCTGTGAATAAGTTTGGAAATATCTGAATGGGTATTTCTGTGAAGATTATATCAAAAATTTGAAAGTTCATGTGTTTCAAGAAGTTTTTTTTTTTTTTTTGCAACAAGTGTTTACAGAGCTTATTCAACAAATGCAAGTCAAAGGCGTGCAGGTAATAATATACTTTTTTTATAGTGTGTTATCAGTTTTTGTTTTCAATTGTTGCAGTGCATGATGTGTGAGAACAAGAAGGTAGAATGAAGTGTGATTAGAAGAATGATTTGCTTATCAAGTCTCATCTGATTCTTAAGAACCTTGGGAGTACAAGTATAGGAACAGCTATGAATGAATGGTGCCTTGTTTAGTAAACTTCATCATGAAGAAAATATCTCAGCTTTATTTTTAATTTTTCTTACTCATGTTCATGTTCTGTCATATAATTCTAGTCGTTCCTTTAAGATGTCTAAACAGAAAACAGAAAGCTCTAGTTGGAAAGAAACTAGAACTTGTTTGTCTGCTCTCGCCAAAGCATTTGATACACTCTCTCGTCGTTGAATCCCTTTGTATTTTGATTTTATTACACAAGAAAATAGATCCTCTAGATGAAGTTTGAATCCCCAAGGGTTTTGTTGGTTTTACATTCAAAATTCTCTAGCTGCAAATTTATTAACTTTTCTCATTTTAATTGTCAAGGAAAAATAATAAGGAACACTACAAGAAAACGCAAGTCAAATTGCTTACAACTAATAGAGACATCTTTTTTTTCAAGTTCGAATAATGTTTACTAATACCAAGTCAGATTGCTTACAACTAAACACTTGATGTTCCAGTCTGGAGAAAATCATATCTCGGAATTGCTTAAATTCTCCTCTGAAAGCCAGGAAGCTTCGGGACGAGACACTCCTTCCATAATATCTAAATCTAAAACTCTATTCATCAGCGGATGATCAGATGGGGAAGATTAAATGCCCCCAAACCCACCAATCTCATTTTCTCTGCGTCTATCAACATTTCATAGCTATACTTTTCTTCACGTAATTAATACCTTCCATATATATACTGAGTACTTACTAAATCACAAGTGTTTTCCCTTTGTTTTGATCAGAAATGATAGAAATTAGAAAGCAAATCCAAAAACATAATATGAAACTAGAGCTTGATTCGCGCGGGTGTTTATTTTTATTTTTTTATAAATATTTTTTATATAAATGGTAATATATATTTTTAAAATTTATCCATATTAAATAATTATTTAATATGACATTTTTAAATCCAATAATTTTATAGTTTACATTGAGGGATTTATTTATTTTTGAACTGTCAACTATACCACCTACATTTTTTAGAATACGATCCATGTATCCACACAAATATATTTTCATTTTTTATGGATCAAAAATTTAATGTATGATCAACTTATATATATATATATATATATATATTATTTAAAATTTGGTGCTATATATTTTATACTCTTCAATATTTATCATACTGAATTTGAAGTAAGCTATTACTTATAAGAAAATATACGTAAAAAATATATTTACATATTTATTTATATTTTAGTTATATACTATATGAATGACTAAAAAACGCTTAAATTATATAAAATGGTAAATTTGATCGTTCATAAATCAATTTAGGTATGTTCAGAAATTAATTTAGGTAACTTTATAAATTTTATCGGGCCTCTGGATTAAAATTAATTAGTTTGAAAATAATTTAAGTATGTTTATGGTTACGTTAATTGCAAAAAGAAAATAAATAAAAATTAGGATAAGGTAGTTTCTTAGTGGCATTTGAGTGTAATTAATAAGTTATTTTAAGAGGAAGTTCATATTTGTAATTCTAATTTAATAAGATATATTTTCGTTATACCTATATGAATGAATAAAGTTATATTAAAATGACAAATTTTTTCGTTCGGAAATCAATTAAGTTATGTTAGGAAATTAGTTTAAGTACCTTTATAAATTTCCGGGCGTGTGGATTAACATTAATCTAACAATACTAAAAACATGATATCAAGCCCTCTAAGCGCGTCTATGCGGGATTGGAAATTCAGGCCAATCAGAGATTGACTTTCTGCCACGTCACTTATGTATCTGAGAGGGTCCTATTTTGAGATCCATCGTCAAACCCTTCATCTTCCTGCACCTCCCTTCTTTCATCAAACGTATAAAAAAATATCATTCACGAATAGATCAACGTTACATCTCTTTCGCTCCTTTAAGGAAAAACCACATTCAACACACAATTTTGCCTTCAGTTCCAAATTAAATCCCTTCTAAACATCTCTCTATTACATCTACCCTTTCATTTCAATCTGAATCCAGCCGTTTTATGTATCTATGAAAGCTCTCCAAACACGACTAAACCCTCGCCACAATCCACCGCAAAAACATGTCGTCAGCAGATTCGTCTTTCTCAATTCCCGTCTTCCTTTATTGCTGATCTTCATCATGATTTATGTCTCGGCTTCATACATCTCCCTCGACAGTCTCCATCTGGATTGATTCAACGTATTGGATTGCATATATGTTGGCTTACGGTATGAAACTTACATTATATTTTGTTTTCCATCATTTTCATTTTAGTTTGGCATCTATTAAAGCTTTCTAGAGTAGATTGTGGATACATTGTATGTCAGGAAAAAAATAGTGTTACTGTGGTTGAAGAAAATATGGAGAGCCTTAAGAAGTACATGTATTTATTTATTGAGTCAACATTTCCCTTTCTGGTTCTAAAAATTTGTTTTAATGTTTCTATTTTCTTTCAGAAACTTCTGAATCTTCTAAAGAAAAAGCTGAGAGTTTCATTGAAGGGAAATAAAAAGGACGCCACTGAATTCTTGGAGGTATATCATTTTAATAAAAAAAATTCGTTCACTAATGTTTTGGTTGGTTTATAAAAAATAGCATGCATCATGTAATGTTTTGTTAGGAGATGAATGAGAAAGAAGCTACATAGATGAAAGAAATCATGGGTCTAAAGGGGAATGGAGTTCTATGTGTCTACCCTCGGGAAAAGAACATCAAAAACATGCTGTCCATCTCAAAAGAGAAGAAGAAAGAGCACCAACGAGTTCAAGCAGGTATAATCATGTATGGTTTGATTTCTCATGTGTAAACATCTGCAACTTTTCATATATGATAATTCCATTCTTCACAATTGAAGTTTGTCCTTTAACTTGGATGAAACTTACCTCATCTTACACAATTGAATTAACGTTGTTACTTTCTTTTATGCAGACTTTTTTTCTTAGTTTTGCTTTTTATGATTTCAAGAATAAAATCAGGTTAGTCCTATGGATGGCACCGTTCTGAGGTTTGGGGAGTTAAAAGAAAGTAGAGGGATGATCGAGCAAGTCAAAGGACATTCCTACTCAGCACCAGGTCTTCTCGGAACAAATTCTCCTTCCCATGGTACCTGAAGGTAAGGATGAATCTGAGGAAGAAGCTGTTGCAGATAAAATCGACAAGTCTTGGTTGAGATTCTCTTTGGCTTCTCCAAAACTGCGGGAGAGCATCTCAGCTAGGTCAGTGAAATATTAGCACGTCTAAGCAGTGACTTTAGTGTCAAGAAAATTGCAACTTATATGATCGAGTTTTCTTGCAGTCCGATGAAGGGGATCTATTATTGTGTGATATACCTAAGACCAGGGGACTATCATCGTATACACTCTCCAGCTGACTGGAATGCATTGGTTCGTAGACACTTTGCAGGTTTGGTTACTCACTAATCTCTCATGACCTTTGTAACTATTGGTATCGTTCTAAAAACACTTTGTTTTTCTCAGGGCGGTTGTTTCCTGTGAATGAGTGTGCTACAAGAACTATAAAAAATCTCTATGTTGAAAATGAAATGGTAATTATTTATTTGTAAACGTACCAAATATGTGTAGGCTTTTCTTTTATCTCCAGATATTGATCGTCAGCTGCTAATCTAATTGAGAACAGGTCGTACTTGAAGGGATATGGAAACAAGGTTTTATGGCACTTGCTGCTGATGGTGCGACCAACATTGGATCTATTCAGGTAAGTTTGATGAAAGTTACATATCCTAACTTTCTAAGCCAAAGAAATTATTGACATTTGCTGTCACAGCTATTCATCGAACCTAGGAGCAGGTGTACGATCCACAAGGTCATGGCGTAAAGCTTGAGAAAGGAAAGGGGGTATGTGGTTTCAAAAGATAACAGATACAAATTTGAGTCTAGGGAATGTGATAAAATAGCAAGGGCTTTCTCCGATCGAGGTCTTCCTCTCTCCGCTTTCAGACCATTAGGGAGGTGGAATATTCTTTTATTAATGTCTTTAGTAATTGGTCGATGCAGGTAGGTGTATTCAACATGGGATCAACTGTGGCGGTTCAAACAGTTCCTCAGATTACAGATTCTGTGTCAAATTCTGTTTGTTAATGACAGTGTCTGAATATGACCCTTTGACAGGCTAATAGCGGTTGAGTGTTGGAGCTACCTAGATGCCTTGAAGAACTCGCTGGCAAGAAATGCTTCTTTCATGATTCAAGTGAAACCATACAATTTCACTCCCAACCATGGCACCTTCACGTACAATGTCTGCAACTTCTGAGGACGTGTCTGTGAAACTCTTTTTTGTGCACTACGTGTCTGTGAAACTCATTCAGAGATAAACAAAGCTTAGTAAAGAAAACATCTTCAACAGCGGTGATTGAAATAACGCATCTACTTATTAGTTATAGGTTGAAAGCAGCAACACAACTCCACAAGCGGCATGGCAGATTGCACAACCACCTGCTTCTGGCACCAACCCGATGGATGGGGCTACAAAAGGGATGGACGTTGATCAACCAACACCACCCAGCTTTGGAGATGAGGAGAAGAGCCTCTAACGCCCCTGGAGTGATTGTTGGAAGTACTACAATTCGTCTTTCCCACCAAGTTTTCTTTTCCTACATTACAAGCTCTACGCAATTACTCTTTTCCGTCGTTTGTGTTTTTCCTATTTTCTTTTTAAAATTTCCTGCAACAAGCTCCATCTGAGAGCAGTGTTATTTTAATTTAAATTAAAGGAAGTTTGACGGCTTAACATGTTCACTAATATTCTTCTGGTATAATTAACACTAGACCCAGCGCGGTTATGAATTTTCAGTTTTTAATTATTTATTTTATTAAATGATGTATTTGTAATATTCATTCATATTATATTCATTAAGTAAATATTTTTTTTTTGCATCTTAAACAATCTATTTTTTTACGAATGTGTGATATCATATAAAAAAAATAAAAAATGAGTATAGAGTTAATTAGATAATTTTAAAAACAGAAATTTTTCTTTCGTGTGCGATATCATATAAATAATGATTCGTCCAGTCAACAAAAATCATGATTATTTTATGTGTAATTTTTTTTATTTTGACAATTTCCTTAAAACTATATTAAATTTTACGTATTTTAACTAGAATATTTTTAATGTCTTTACCTTTTTATTTGAAATGCAACTCAATATTTTTAACAATTATAACAAAATATTTAAAAAATAATTTTAAAATTTGTTTGAAAAATATGAAAATTACATTTTAAATTAAAATTATCCTAAAATATGATAAGTTTTGATGTAAACGAAAACTCAAATTATGTCAAAAATAATGATATTCAATGATAATAACAATTTTAATTGATTATTTTTTAAAAAATACATTTACAAAAATATTGTTTGAAAGAAAATTCATTTATCTTTCAAATATAAAATGAAAATATTATAATTAAATAATAAAAAATATAAATAAAAACCATAAATTTAGCAAATGACAACTGAGTTATATTATGCTAAAATTTTCTTTCTAATAATTTATCAAATGACAAATGATTTATGAACAAATAATACCATATATTTTTTAAAAACATAGTCATTCTTAAATATTTTTTGAATAAATAATTATTTTTAAATTTAATCAACTGAAAATAATATCCGTACAATTGTGTGAGTCAAATTCTAGTTTTATTGATGCATGTTATATATTAGTGCTACATGTTTTAGGTAACATTTTAATGATGCACGTTTTTAAAAATCTCCATTATTAAAATTATGCACGTAAGGATAACTCATGAGTTTTTTTGGTTGATTAAATGACATTATGTCCAAATTTATTTAAGGATATTTTATTAAGGTAACTGAAAAAGACAAACAATAAAATAGGAAGTTTAAATTCATTTAAGCATATTTCATTAATGTAACTGAAAAGACAAGTAATAAATTAAGTAGTTTTATTCGTTTTAGGATATTTCATAAATACAACTGAAAAAAACAAAAAAAAAAGGAGTTTAATTAATGAATTAAGAACATTTTCAAATGGGTACTTCTATTTTAATAATATAGACGAGGCTACCTTTAGTTAGTCCCTTGATGCATCAACATAGACTTCACTTAATGCACTAATAAAAAACCTCACCTTAATCGCATCGTACTATTAATACTCTCTATTTTTTCAAAGAAATACAGTGATTTGATCAAGTAACATAAATGCCGTAGCATTCAACCGTCTACTGATAGTATCATTTTTTTTTTGTAAACTAATAGTATCAAATCTTAAACCCGATAAAAAGGTCATCAACTAAAAGCTGAATGACACTAAAATAGAACCAACCAAAAATAGTGACACAAATACACTTAATATGTTCAACGATGGTGAGGCAAATAATACCAAAAAAAAAACATCAAAAGACACACACAGGTCTAATGATCGTCATTTACAATTACAAGGTTTCTTCAAGTAAATCAAGAACACACCTACACCTCCCTACTTATTCCCTGACCCACAATTCTCTTCGTATGCAAATATCTACAACGTAACAACACACGTTTAAGAAGAACTTCACCTAGATGATTAATTACTCCATAAAGCAACAAGCCAACAACATCTGCGACCCCGCGCGGGTTCTTCCCCTAGTTAGTTTAAAAATCAATTTAAGTTTGTTTATGGTTACTTTTATTGCTAAAGACAATAAATACTAAAAATTAAGATAATGTAGGTTTTTGGTGGCATTGGAAGTAATTAACAAGTTATTTTAAGGGTAAGTTTATATTTGTATTTATATTTTAATAAGATAAACTATATCTTGACCCTACTTTGCAAGTGCTGAATTTTTTATGATGAATTTTTTTTATTAATAACTTAACAAGTATTTGTTAATTTGTAAGAATTTTATGTATTTAGATAAATGATTTTAAATTCAAATCGAACCCGCAATCAAACCGGTTAATCTGGTGATCCGATAATTTAATTTAGGTTTTTAAAAATATCCATATTTAAAAAAAACACCAAAACCCGAGACTAACAGATTGAACCGATGGATGACCGATATGTAATCCAATTTGATTTAAATTGTTATAGTTTCATAATTTGTCACTTTTTAATCTAAATTTAAAGTTCATTGTTTTGCAATTTAATGAAATTATGACGTTTCTACAAAATTTTGTTAGAGTAAATAATAGATATAAAATAATGAGAAATTTGCTAAAATAGAACCAAAAAAACAATCATATTGTCCCTTTGCCATAAAACCTACATTAGATTGTCCTCTTAGTATAATATTTATTGTTAATCTAATTAAGCCCCTCCACTTTTTTTTTATGAACACAAAAGCCCCACTTTAAAGCATAATATTCGATAATTTCATAATTAATTATAAAGAAAAATTAAAAAGTTTCTTTTATCTATTTTCCTACAAACCAAACCCTCAAATCCGACGATCTGGCTTACCGTTGCTTCTCTTCGTCGGCGTTTGTCTTCGGCTACGACCCATCCGCTCCCATCTCTCTGAGGAAGAGTTACGGGCAGACATCAACCTCTCCTATTCTCAGGATCGCCAAGCCGAAAGTACGCTTCTCTCTTATTTACCGAAGCTCGTTCTTTAGCTAAAGTGTTGATCTTTTGTGAAAATGGAATTCAAAGTTCTTTTTATCATTTGATTCGAATCAATTCGCTCTTCTATGTACTGAAGTTTTGTTTTTGAGGTTATTCACCAGAGGTTCGTGAGGAATCATGGCAGGGCAGTTCATACAGCACAAGCTTATGCCATAAGCTAATGCCGATAGGATTAATTGGATTAATGGTGAATGTCCTGGACTGTTCATTTTTCCTTTTCTTTTGCTCTGCAGATGTCGTTGTGAGCATACTTTTAGAGCCAAAACTAAGATTGGCCCAAGCCTGGTCTTCAAATGAATGTTTCATGTGATCCTTTCTAGTTTGTATACATTAATTTACAAGTTTTCAGTTACAATCCTCTGCAAGCTGTGTGAATCTGTGCTACCATATTCTATAACTATTTATAACATAGTGAAAAATGAAGAGTCTTGATACAAGTTTTTGGAAACATTCTATGTTCTCTGTGTTTGTCCACACCAACTTCTAAGGACTTTTTGTAAGGGAGTTGCTCGCCGTCCTTTCAAATAAATGAGACACAGGCACAGCTCTAGCTCATCCCTTGCTTCTTGCTTCTTCAACTCCTGTTTCAGCAACCATTGCAATATAAGCAAAGTCCATCCTCTCATAACCGAGATCATCGACCAAATCCATTGCTTCTTCAATGTCTTCACCTAACACTTGCTCCTGTTTTTGATCTTCTCCAGTTGATGACGATGTTTGAGTAGACTGTGATGATGGTCCAGCAGTTGACTCTCTCCTCAAGCGAAGACTGTACTCTTTGAACATATCAGTCAAGACACTGTAAACCGACTGATACATCTCCTTAGCCGCATGTGTTTCTTTGCCATAGAGCTTCTCAAAACATAGCTTGGCAAACTGCATTTTCTTGGTAGGATCAAACACAGAAGCAACAATAACCATCTTGTTGACATTCTTCATGCCACCCCAATACTTATCAAACTTTGTCTTCATGCCATCAGCCTTGCTTCTCAACTCCTTATCTAAACTCTGACACAACCGTATCAGATTCCTATCTATAATGACTATCTCACCATAACACTTGTGAGAATAGACTGATGTGGAAGCGGAGACAACTAATGTAGAGTTGTAGAAGATGATAAGAAACTTCACTAACCTCTCCACTGCATTCCAATCAACAGTAGCAGGAGGTCCAATCCTTTTGTTCCCATTCTCAACTTCGTTAAAGAAGTCATTGTAGAGCCGGTCTTCTTGTTCCATTTTATCAAAAGCAACCTTGTACTTGATAGCTCTCTGAAGCATGAGATAAGTAGAATTCCACCTCGTTTTGATGTCCAAAGGTAAACTGCCTCGAGTCATCTTTCCCGACTCAACTTTCAGCTGAAATGACTTCTGTCTCTGAGTAGAAGACCTCACATATTGCACCGCATTACGTATCGTTTCCACGTTCCCATCAATATCCTGCAAACCATCTCTCACAACCAAGTTGATAATGTGAGCTGCACACCGCATATGCATGAAGCTGCCATCCAACACCAATGCTTCATCGCCAAGCAAGATGAACTCCCTTTGAAAATTTTGAAGGGCAGATGTGTTAGCTGTTGCATTGTCAACCGTGATGTTGAACACCTTCTCTATAGCCCACTCAGCCAAACACTCCAGAAGAACAGCAGCAATCGTCTGGCCTCTGTGATCACATACATGCTTAAACCCGATGATAAGCTTCCTTAGCTGCCAACTATCATCTACAAAATGAGCCGTCACCACCATGTAGCTCGCTCCAGTAGGATTTGCTGTCCAAATGTCTGTGGTAAGTTAAACCCTCTGCTTACTGACTTTAAACCAATTCTTCAGAGCCTCCTTCTTTCTCACATACATCTGGACAATGTCCCTGGTTGCAGTCCTTCTTGAATGAGGTTTGTAGAGACCAGCCCGATCGCAGAAGTGTCTCCAAGCAACACTTTCAGTGAAAGAAAGTGGCAATTCACCCAACACTAGCAGCTCATTAGTCGCCTCTCTAAACACAGCTTCAGAAACTTTTGCATTCGTCAGACCTCCATCATTCGTAATCACAGTTGAACCTGGAGCTTGGCTCTGTTTCCACGCCAAGTGAGACTTACAGGAGAGTAGATGCTTCCTAAGGTTGGAAGTTCCTTGTGAAGACGCACAGCCGAAGACACGCTGACAATGGTTGCATCTGCACTTGTCACGGTCGTCCTCTGTTCTTGTGTAGTGTTCCCAGACGTCTGATCTTGTGCCTGACTGCTTTTTTGCTGCTAACCGAGAACTACCTCTTGAACAAACATTCCTTTTCCCATTCCTATCACGGCGTGCTTTCTCTTCTTGGGTTTCCTGAACTCCATTCTCTGTCTCAGAGTCAATGTTTGCCGGAAATGGTGAAGAATCCATCTACAAATAAAAAGAGTAAAGAACATCAATAAGAGAAGACCAATGACAAGAACATATCAGTAAGAACATACAGTATGTTACATACTGATAAAATTATTGATTTCAATCTCAACTCTATATAACAAATCGATTTCAATGCCAATTCTAGAAAAAAAAAATCAATTTCAATCACAAAAAAATCGACAAAACAATTTCAATCACAACTCAGAACATCGACTAGGCCTTGGCATGCAAATCAATTAACTATCCTAAATCAATTAAAGGAAACACAATCAATGATCCTTACTTGAGATATGTTTCTTGATGACTCAGAAGCAAAAGAAAGAGAATGAATTTGAGATTTGGTTCCGAAATTCATCTCTTCTCTTTTAATAAGCAGAAGAAGAGCATCTGAAATCGCAAAGGCCGGGTCTGTCGGGAAGAAGAAACGGCTGATACAAGAATCAAGAAAAGCTTGTGTTTTGGAAATCGAAATCGCATAAGGCGTGGGTACTGGGTAGTTTGCATTAACTAGGGCTAGTCTACTAGGGGTAACTTAACTAAGCTTTAACTTGGGTCTAGTCGGATACCCGTATGGATCCCGGATATAACCCGTATCCGACCCGGTACCCGACCAAATTTAAAACCTCATCCGATCGGGTATTTTCCTTTACCCGAACCCGATCCGAAACCCGATTTTTCGGGTAAATACCGGTTCAGATCCGGGAAATATGCCAAGGCCTAACACAGACCAAAAGCCTTTTCAAATTAAAGCTTTATTTGTGGAAGAAAATATATGAAAGGCTGAAAGCTAGTGTCATATTGAAAAGGGGCCTGATTATATCCTGTAAAAATGATCGAACTTTGACATCAAGAACGACAAAAAGAGTAAAATGTTGGAAAATTTTGCATAAGAACAAGTTAAAGAGGAAGAAGACGCACAATTTTTATAGAATTTTTTACATCAAGAGGCACTTTATCACTTTTCAATTACATCGAAGGCCACAATGTACTTGGAAGACACTTTCTCATGGGACCTACAGCGAGAACATACACATTTGCCCTGAATGAGAAGAAAATGAGATATTTCTTAGACAAGAGGAATATAAAAGGTGTTTTTTTATTATTGTTTACTCTAATTCTTAATTTTTTTTTTGTTGATTTTAAAATTAAAAATACATATAGCAAATTTTGTTGATATAATAAATTATATTTTTTTATTCTCTATAATTTGATATCCACTTTGATATATTTTTCTATTATATTTTAAAATCTATCTTTGTACACGTATTCAATGATTGTGTTATGGATGAGTGATATGTGGATGTTTGAAAAACATAGATAACTACATGTATAATATAAGATCACCTTTATCCCCAGAGACCATTAGGGTCTCTTAATGACTTCTTTAGTAATAAATAAGTGTTAAGAACCTTAGTTAAGATACACTTAATTTTCCATCCTCCATTGCAAGTTTCTTAAGTATGAGTTCTTTAAAAAAAAAAATTAAAACATAAATTTATTTAAGATAAAATTTATTTATAAATAAAAAATAACAAAAGATTACATATTAAACATAGATTTAAAAAGAACATACAAACAAAGATTAGTCAAATAAACGATAATAATTTAAAATAAGCGCCGAGCTCAGTTGTTGTCTTCATCACGTCCAAATTTACGCCATATATGTTCAACCAAATCATTTTTCAATTGTTGATGCATTTGTCTATCACGAATTGTAGTTCGAACACCCATAATATTGACGATATTTGTAGGGATATCTGTATCAAAATGAGATCGACATGTGAACTTCCGTTGTCCTCAGCTTGTTGGAACTCCGAAAGATTGAATTGAGTGTATCCATCTCGTTCGTCTTCTACTATCATATTATGGAGTATGATACATGCTCGCATAATCTTCCCAATTTTTACTTTATCACAAAAAAGTGCTGGATTTTTAACAATGGCAAAGCGAGCTTGCAAGACTCCAAAAGCACGCTCGACATCTGTTCGGACAGCTTCTTAACATTGAGTAAATAAAACTGCTTTCGGCCCTTGTGGTATTGGAATAGATTGGATAAAAGTTGCCCATTTCGGATAAATACCACCGGTGAGATAGTAAGCCAAATGATACTCTCTTCCATTGACATAGTAAGTGACTTGCGGAGCTTGACCATTTATCATGTCATCAAAAACAGGTGAGCGATCAAGAACATTGATATCGTTTAAGGTACCTGGAGGTCCAAAAAATGCGTGTCATATCCAGAGATCATATGAAGCAACCGCCTCTAAAACGATTGTTGGTTTACCCGAACCAGGAGAATATTGCCCTTTCCAAGCGGTGGGACAATTCTTCCACTCGCAATGCATACAATCGATGCTTCCTATAATCCCGGGAAATCCACGTTGCTCTCCAATATCAAGTAGACGTTGAAGATCAGCCGGTGCTGGTCCTCTTAGGTACTCATCACCGAATAAATTTATTATTCCTTCGACAAAATTTTCCACACATAACCGAGTTGTTGTTTCACCGAGCCGGAGGTATTCGTCGACCGTATCAGTTGCAGTACCATACACCTAGACACGAATAGTTGCTGTACATTTTTAGAATGCAAAGAGACCAAGCCTTCCAAGACCATCTTCTTTTTGCTGAAAGTATTGAACTTCGTTGGAGAGTTGATCAACAATATGCATGAACAATGGTTTGTTCATTCTAAAACGGCGTCGGAAATAATTTTCAGGATATGTTGGAATATCACTGAAATAATCATTCCATAACTGTGTGTGGCCTGCTTCACGATTTCTTTCGATGTAAACTCGTTTTTTTCGTCTCTTCGATTCATCTTCTTGGCCACCATAATTAAGGAAAAGATTCTCAAATGTTTGATCAAAATGTTGATAAAAAAATTGATCAAAACTTTCATCATCTACTCTCTCATAAGTGTTATGGGAAGAAGATGCCATGAGATGAAAGAGCTTGAGATAGAACTTGTGTTTACAAAACTAGAGATGAAAGAGCTTGAGATATAACTTGTCTTTATAAAACTTGAGATGAAAGAAAGGTCTTGATAGAAATTTTGAATCGTGTGTTTGAGATTGATATTCTGTTTGATGTTGTGTTTGATCTAGTATTTAGATAAAGAACTTAATCACTTGAACTTCTGTTTAAATAAATTACTTGAGATGGAAGAAACAAGAAAGAACTTGCGACTACAAATGAGTTTGAATTCTACAATCCTGAAAACACTTCCTTTTATAACGTTTGATACACTTTGCTTACAAAAGTCCGTGACATGCGACTACAACTGAGTCCGTGACAAGAGACTCCAACAGACTAAAATACAAGACATGTCACATGAGACTACAACATGAGTCCGTGACAAGAGAGTACAAGAGACTAACATACAAAGACATATGACATGATCCTGCAAGAGAGTCAAAGACAGATTCCGTGAGTTGCAAGAGAGTCCAATAACCTGAAACAAACAACAACATGAATCAATAACCATAAGCAAGCACAATAACGTGAATCATTAAACATAACATCAAGAAACAAAACAACAAGACTCATAAAACAGAACAACATATCATTCTCATTACTGAAACAGAGGATGAACAACAAGAATGATGAAACAGAACAACATATCATGAAACAGAACAACAAATCATAACAAGAAACATAAACAAAAGCAAGCACAAGAACTTCAAACAGAAACAGACAACAAAGAACACGACCTTGAGACCTTAGAACTAACTAGACAACAAGCCATTAATCAACTTCTTATTCAGAGCTTCTTCGTAATCAGCAAGAGGTTCCTTTTTGGCTAGTAGACTATCAAGTAGACTCATCTTGGAAAGCCTCTCTTTGATAGCCAGCAGGTCATGCTGTTTGATGGACCACATGCTTTGAAACTCTGAGAGGGTCTTCTCCTCTACCGTAGACTTCTTACCAGCACCCTTTGCAGCCTTAACACCATGGGGTCGAATGGTACCTTGATCAGCTTCACCAGTTGCGTGTGAGCTTGATGATTGTGTACTGTCCTCACACTTTCTCTTTTTAGAGATACCATCGGTTTTTATGGTTGTTGTACACCATTTCTGATCATTCTTCAGCTCCTTCCACGAGTGTTCTAGATTGAATTTTTTTTTATTGTTGTTGTAGAAGATTTCATGAGCTAATTTGAGAATGTCATTCTCATTTTGCCCACTACTTTTTTTCTCTTGTTGCAGCTTCATAACATCCACAAAACTTGGAGACAAGATCAATGATCTTGTGCCAACGCTGCTTACAGTGGCTAGCTTATCTCTGTTCAAGGGCTGCAATCTTCAGACTGGCCGTAAAATATGCTGCAATCCTCTTCCAGAAAGCACCAGATCGTTGCTCATTCCCTACCACGGGGTCTTTGTTGGTGTTTTGCCATGAGGAGATGAGCACAATATCAGCCGTTGGAGTCCATTTCCTTCGCTCTCTACGCTCTGCAGGAGTGGGTTGACTCTCTTCTACTGAACAAAACTGTGATGAAGCTTCAGTGCCTTGACTCTCTTCTACTAAACGAAACACACTGTCTTGTTGACTATTTAAAAGCTCAACAAAGTTTGGTGTCTGCGTATATGGATTATAATCCATATCCGGAAATGTCACAGAAGAGTTAAAGCAAGACAAGAATGTCTTTACTAGATGGAAGAGAAGAAAGAAGTTTAAAACATGATAAGAAAGAGAAGAAGGAAAGCGTGTTTATAGATGGCAGAGAAGGAAGAGAAGAAATGAAGTTTCAATTGCATTCATCACAACCAACCAACTAAAACGACTTGACATTTCTAGCTAACCATCGCTTCTATTTATCACACAACCCTATCCTACTCTAAGATGCATTTATCTACCACATTCATCACACTAAGCAATTCTAGATAACCATCACTTCTATTAATCACACAACCATATTCTAACTCTAACCAACACATTAATGACCCTCGATTAAATTGAGACCAGAACCTAAATCAATTTGTTTCAACAACCAGAGACAGAGCAACACTAACCTTATTTGTGCATTGTAATCCTTTGCTCGCTGAACCTTGGTCATATCTCTTCATCCATCCGGCTTAAGACACATTGTCAGAACAAATGAAGAGGGGTTTGATCCTTCTAGCTGACAACACAAAGACAGAAACAACAAATTATTCAGTAACTAGAACCCAACACAACAAACAAATCAAGATTGAAACAACTTTGCAACAACCAATTCTAAATTGATCAATCCATCTTAAGACAGCATTGAACAGCACAAACGAATCAAAATTGATACACGATCTAGAGACAGAATTGAACAGCACAAACAAATCAAACTTGATAAACCTTGAAGAACATAAAACAGAAGCATTACCTTTCGAGTATCAGACAGCCACCGAGAGAGAGGTCTTGCGCCGTCGCGGAGAGCCATGGAGAGACAGAATCGAAGAGAACAAACACAACAAAATGGAAAAACAAGCGGATCAGAACAAGAATAGACATAATCTAAAGAATGCATAAACAAACAACACAAAATATCTTTACCTTTCCATTCGCGGAGAGCCACCGAGAATCAGGTCCGTCGCCGTCAAGGATAGACACCAAGAGAGAGAGAGAGATTGACTTTTTCCTCCTTCGACGACGGCCACCAAGAGAAAAGTCACCGTTTCATGGTGGAGAGCCTCGGAGAGGAAGAGACCACCTCTTTCTCGAATTCTCTCTCGAGACTGACCAAAAGAAAGAAACTGACCAAAAACCTCTCCTCTATCCCCTAATTTCTTGACACGTGTATGCTAAGATACGTTGCTTCGACGCCCTAATTAAGACCCGTGTCTTAGCTTAATGTGTGTTTTTCATTTTTTTAAAATCACAATTACCTTAGCTACTCTACTTAAGAGCCTGTGATATTAATGCTCTAAGCATGGAACGACACATGTGGATGGGTGTGGGAAGATAAGCGTGGACGGGTAAACATGGACGGCTATTTGTGGATGTGTAAAATTATGATTAAAATTCAAAATTCAGCATAGTACATATCTCATGGTGGAAGACTGTGACGAGCTCGAACCACCGCAGCTTCACCGAGCTCAACTCATCCATGACGATGTTGAGCTCAGAATCCATGGTGTGGCTCACCGAAAAAAGGAGCTGACTCGTTTTGACCGGGGGTTTTGGAGGAGGAGATGACTCGTTTTAACTTTTTGTTTTGTTTAGCTTTGTTTTCATCACTCAAGCTTTGTTTTCTCGATATGTACGTTGTAGTTATTGGTTTATAGTTATTAATTTTTTCATCCTTGAAATTGTGGACACATTGGCACCCATATCACAGTCTTTTAATATGTTACATTTTTAATATCTATGTTTAGTGTTTGAGTTACTACTCTATCCACCACATCAAGCTTCAATTCCTTATCCACAAATTTAAGAGATCTCTCTTGTTCTTTATTCATGGTTATGTTAGCGTCTATCTCCACAACATAATCAAAATCTTCTCGTCCCTGTCCACAGACAAACATTGTTGTTAGAGTTGTGTCCTTAAGTTCAACTATTGTGGAGCTTGCTCTGATGAACCTTTTGAAATTTTTTACATTTATCTCCGTCCACGTATCACCCGTCCACACATTGAATGTCTATTAAGGGCAAAGTTATCCACAGTTTATTGCTGGCCCACAACAAAGTGTCTCACATGTAACAAGTGATTCTGAGTGTAAAGAAAAGTCAAAAAATGGCCTAGAGAATAATCAACTCATTTTATAACTTTGAGAAATGGGTTTCGGAGGAAAAAGACACACAAGTTTTAAAATTTAGATTTTTTTTTAATTTTTCTTTGTAAAGAAAATCTCATAAACACGTTTTAGGAAATTAAAAATATTTTCAAATATTTTTAGAATAAATCATAATTGAACTTGCATTATTTTTGGAAATATAATTATTCTTATCCGTAGAATGCACTTTTACACTGCGTAGAAACAATAAAAAAAATTCCATAAACAGATTCTACCACATATAGCGGTATGAGTTGTGTCTAGATTCTGCATTCCTAAAAAATTAGAATATTTTATAAAAGTAGAAACTGCATTCACAAAAAATGTAGTTATCTTTACAACTGGTAGAATTCGCATTCCTCGTATTTAAAAGTTTAATTAAAAGTAGATTGTTCGTTTTAAAAAGGTAGATGAACTTGTTTAATCTAGAATTCAATTTCTACTAATCCATTTTTCGTAGAAGATGTAATCTACTTCTCGTAGAACAAAAGTAAAATTTTTAGTTTATCAAGTTTTTCAACCCAAAAAATATATGGGCGTTTCATCAATTGTTTCTATTTTATATAATTTTTTTGATTCATAAAACTATTTATTTCATTAAGTTTTAGAAATAGATTGGGTAAAAAGAAGAAAAAATGAACAAAAATGGTTTTATACCAAAGAAACAAAGAGGCTAATTTTTTGTTTCGTTTTGCCAATTTTTCCTATAATAATTAAGAAATTTTTATATAGTTTGATTAATTTGATTGTAATCCTTTTGTGTAATTTATTTTTTAATAATTTGGTGCATATTATAATCAGTTTAAATTTTTTATTAACAATTAGTTTAATCTTTTTTCTTTAAATAACATATATTTTGAAAACAATTCATAGTTATTTTTGTTATTATATTTACTGTACAATGTATAACGTTTATATATATATATATATTTTATGTAATGGCTATTATTGAATTATTATGTTGCTTAAATAAATAATATAACCATTATTTAAGAAATATAAATAAAATAATTCATTAATGTAATTGATTTATTATTGATTGAATGTTTTTGTAGTATTTAAAACTGTAAAAATATGTTCTATTTACTTTCGTTGTTTATTAATTATTTGAAGTTTTAAATTATTTAATTTATCTAAATAATGTGAAAGAAAATTGTTAGAAATTATCAAAAAGATGAAATTAATATTTTACATTGTTTGGATAATTATAGTGTTGTTGGAAAACATGGATAGTAGTATAAAGAAAAAAATATTAGTGATTTAATGTAGGTTTAACTATAGAGTAGAAATGTGTATTTAATGTAAAAACTTACAAAATAAAGATTAGGTCTAAATAATGTTTATGTTTTAATAAGATAGATATGTTTATATTTATTTTAATTGAAAAAGACCAAAATATTAAAATTAAGATAATATAGTTTTTCAGTGGCATTGGACTGTAATTAACAAGTTATTGTAGGGGTAAGTTCATATTTGTACTTTTATTTTGGTAAGATAGATATATCAAAAATCCACTTTGAAGAAAAGTAACAATTACAATTTTTAAGATAGCTGTAAGAACTTAGTCCCTTGACTTTAGGGCCTAATCTGAAAATTTAGGAGCTATAAACATTTATAAAAACTTTTGATTTTTTTTTATAAATGAAGGTGAAGATGGACACGATTATTTGTGTGCAGAAGGCGATCGTGTTGAATGCAGACCAGTATGGTCATTGGAAGGCTCGCATGAAGCAGATGATTCGAGGAATCAATGAAGATGCGTGGACATCTGTGGAGATTGGTTGGGAGGAGCCTACCATAGTCACAGGAGATGAGAAGAAGCCTAAGCCAAAAGAGAATTGGTCAGAGGCAGAGCGTAATGCATCAAAGTTCAATGCAAAGGCGCTTTCGGTGATTTTTGGAGCTGTTGAAGCAGAACAGTTCCAGCTAATTCAGGGGAGTACTTCAGCTAAAGAGGCGTGGGAGATCCTGCTGAATTCGTTTGAAGGAGATGAGAGTGTCAAGAGGACACGTCTAGATCATCTTCGGTCGTAGTTTGAGAATCTCAGATGGTCTGACAATGATTCGGTGGTGAGCTTTAGTGTCAAACTCAGTAGTATGGCGCATGAAGCATTTGTACTTGGGAAGAAGTACAAGGAGAAGAAGCTGGTAAAGAAGTTACTACGCTGTCTTCCAACGAAGTTTGGAGCTCATAAAGCGGTCTTGCAGATGACTACAAACACGGATGAGCTCAAGTTTGACAAACTTGTGGGTATGCTGAAGGCACAAGAGATGGAGACAGACAATAGTTCAGTCTCTACATCAAGCAGTTCGCCAAGGAGTGTGGCGCTTGTAGCTGACAAAGATACTAATAGGTTTCAGAAGATTGAAGATGACATTGGTATACTGGTCAGGAATTTCGATAAGACGAATTCCTCTGGTGGGAGAAAGTCTCAGGTGCTATGAGTGTGGAGGCGTTGGTCACATAAGGGTTGGTTGTCCTGTAGCTGGATGATTCAGAGTCTGTAGAAAAGGAGTTCCATCGCAGTCGTCTGATGATTCAGAGTCTGAAGAAGATGGAAAGGTGATGAAGAATATGGTTGCATTTGGTGCACGCAAGGAGAAATCTAGTGAATCCTCGGATTCAGATGTCAGTACAGACTCTGAGGATTATCATGTGATGCTCAACAAGTGGTTGAATCTCAAGAATGAGAATCCGAGGTTGCAACACGAATTGGTGCAGGGCCGTGAGCAGTATGAAGATCTTGCTGAAGAACTTGCTGCTGTAAATGAGAATTATGAGTCTCTGGAGAAGGAGGTTAGCAAATTGAGGGAGGTTGCTATTGATGAGCGTGAGAGAGCAATGAGGCTGGAACGTGATTTAGCTGAGAATCACAAACAGATCAGGATGCTCAACAGTGGATCCAAGGACTTGGATAAGATACTCTCAATGGGACAACCAGCCAAGGCGAATTGGGGACTGGGATACCGAGGAGCTGAAAGTAATGGCATACAACAGAAGGGGCTATCACATTTTGTGCATGGGAGCACATCAAAAAGTGGAGCCAAAGAGCTTGTCATGAGATGCGTCGGGACGTACGACAGTGAGTAAGGCAGGAAGTTCTACAGCGCGTAGCTGTGAGTAACAAGCCGAAAGTAGTACATCAGTGCAACAACATGAAGGTCAGAAAGGAGGTTCTGAAGCATGGTTGTGCAGCTGGTACAAGGAAGGAGACTGATCGGTGCATCAGCAACTGTGTCAGGCCAAGCAAGAAGCAACATCGGATGTGCTGTTGGTTTTGTGGGAAGGTTGGACACAAGAAGGTGGAGTGTTTTGCTCGTGAGAAGAGCAGAAACATGGCCAAGAAGGTGACCAAGACGTTCACTAAGCCCAGGAGGGTTGAAGAGGTATCCTTAGCCAAGAGTGGCTTACTTGATGAGATCAAGGATGAGACATCAGAAGATGGATGCAGCTCTGTTAGGAGTGATCTTCAGGAAGATCAAGAAGCATCAAGCGTGGAGTCAGGACACAGAGTTGTCTGTGGCACAAAGGGGAAGGAGATCGAAGTGCGTCAGGAAGTGGTGCGAGATGATCTTCAGGGGTGTGAAATCACTCCAAGACAATAGCAACGAGTGCAGAGGGCACTCGGTGCGGATGGGGAAGGGCTCAAGGTCAAGGAGACGGCACATGAAGGTAGCCAGGTCCTCAACAGAAGTGGGTCGAGAGGTAGCTTGACAGGTACGTCAGATCGTGATGCAGTACTTGTTATTCCGCTGCAGCAGGGGCTGTGTCATGATTATACATGAAGAAACAGAC
>NC_027749.1:14858956-14866888 GCF_000695525.1 Brassica oleracea var. oleracea | reverse complement strand
ATCTGTTTTAGCTTAGTATGCAATCAAGCAGGGGGAGAATGGTGATATTCTGGTACAGAGGATGCATATCTCATGGGAGATAAAAGCATGGTGTGGTGCACATCTCGTGGGGGAGAAAAGCACATTTGGTATGAAAGTTTCCAGGTGAGGAACGTTATTGCTGAACCAGAAGAGTGTTGTGCTTGATCGGCACACAAAGCTAAAAGGGGGAGATTGAAGATGTAAGATGTCTGCCATGAAGTAGTCGCTGACGTAATTGCTGAAGCTGACATCGGGTTAAGTAGTGAAGACCATGTGGAGTCAAGATGCTGAGCTGGAGTCGTGTAGACTTGGAGAGCAAGGGAGTATTTTGGAGATATGGAAAGAGGAATAAACTTGAGGAGCAAGTTTATGACTTAAATAAAGAGGAATAAGTGCATTCCAAGAAAAGGAAAGTTGCACTTATTGTTATGGAAGATGTCCATACATGTTGCCTTGGAGACTAGGGTTTCAGGAACATGGAGAATAACTATAAGATAGCTATGGGGTCGTCTGTATAGAGACAGAGACACAGAGGCTGATCTTATAGAAAGAGAGAGAAGCTCTTGGAAGTGTTTTAGGTCGTGCTGAAGCAGTGGCTGAAGTACTCGACGTAAGAGAGACACAAGCGGGTAGCTTAGGAATCTTTCAGTAGCAGTTGTTAGGGTGTAACAGACTGTGTAAAGCTGTTTAAGCAGAACTTGTAATAGAGTGTACAAGACGATTTCTAATAAAGCTTAAAGGTTGTTTGTAGTTGTTTGTCTCTTCCTTTACTTTCTGCATTACCTTATTGTTGTGTCATCTTGCACTAACACAACATTTCTCTGTGAGCTGACGAAGATGCTTCATATTGTCAACTTTCACTCCATTCACTTCCTTTAGCTGTTTTCACCGCAATCAACGATTCTTTTAGTCAAGAAAATCTAACTTAATAGTGTGAAACTATGATTCAGATCTTTTCGTAGCTTCTAACGTTAAACTCAAAAGCTGAGACGAATTGATGGACTCACATCACATATTATAACCAATGCAAACACGAATTGAGAACACACGTTACCTGTAAATCTTCTAAATCTCTGTAGCCTGCATTGACGTCATCCTCTAAAACCTGCTCCAAAACAAACAAATATCTAGAAAGATGCCTGAATATTCTTCTTATACCTAATAGTGCCTCTAACTTATCCTCATTAACTATTCAACATGAAAAAGTTTAAAAGAAAAAGACAAACCTGAGAAAGTATGACTATCTGTTCACCGGCTTTTCTGGGAATCTTTCCTGATAAACTTTCGCTTACGTCAGCAAGATCCATGTATGCCTGAGTGAGAGGCAAAAAGACAAAATCCGCGAATATGTAATAACTTGGAAGCTTATCATCAGTGCCGGTCCTGACATGGCAATGACCACAAGCAATTTTGTAAAAACGTGGTCTATTCTATATACGTGTAGCTAAAGTAACATATGTATACCAATGATTTGTTTCTAAAAAGAGGCTGATTTTTTTTCAAGTTTTTTAGTGGGCTGGAAGCTGTTGCTTGCTATGCTTCCTGTTAGGGCCGCTACGGCTTATCATTGTACTCTCGGATCAGTGGTTCCACCTGCGTACAATACATAACACAAAATGAGAACCAGCGATTAAAATAAACTCACATAGCCCCGTGATTTAGAAAAATCTGATAATAAAGCTGCCATTGGGAAAAAATATGGACGTAAAGTTTTATATTGATACTGAATAAATGCTGTTTTCCCTCTCTTAAGATTTTTAGTGATGTTGTATCGCATGGTTTCTTCATAGAAACCAAATGATTGAAATTTATGCTTTCGGTCTTTCAAAAAACAACTGTACCAAACATTAAGATTATTAATTTTCACCAGTGAATCAAGATTGATTAATACTCCCTCCGTTTTTTTAATATAAGTCGGTTTAGAGAAATTTTTATGTTCCAAATTATACGACGTTTTCGGTTTTTTATGTAAAATTTATTAATACTTAATGTTATATGACCAATGATAATATACTTTCTATTTTATTATTGGTTGATTTGTGGTTAAGTAAATAATTAATAATGTTTTTGTTTAGAAAATATAAAAAATTAATGATTTTTTAATCTATGTACACAATTCTAAAATTTTATATTAAAAAATGGAGGGAATATATAAAAAGTGTTACCTGGCTGGTCGTTTCCTACTGAAACACCATCGACAGAGAGAAGAACGACTTTCTCTTTGAGAATACCATAACAATTAGACAACAGGTTTACTCCTCTTATTAGAGTCCTTGTCATTTTAGGGTCATCTTGAATAGACGACGGATTCCAGCGTTCTCCATACGCTGACAAGATATACCCAATGAACAAAACCCAGGGAACTGAGCATTTTCTACTAGTTATGAAATGCTTAACTACTGGAGTTGGGATAATGTAGCTGCATAATGAAAGTCACCAATAAAGTTTAAAGCCTTCCTCCATATATTCAAAGATCTACTGTTTCAACTCACCCTATGTTCTGTGAACATGTAAGACCTTGAAACGCTACACCAATAACTTATAGAATCACAATAATAAGAAGTACTTCTCTTATTTAATCTCAAAGTTCTCAATCACAAATCACAAAATATAAATCACGCTTTATGCATCACACCCCTTGTTCGGAAACTCGCTAGGCGCTACGCGTGTGGCACAACCAGGCCTAGCGATTTATTAAAAAAAACGGAAAAAAATCGGGGAATACGTGGGGAGGAATTTTTTGTACTTTTATATGTATTATACTCCATTTTTATGTATATTACCAATTTTTATGTATGATACATGTTTCTTTTACATTTATAATACATGATTATGTAAAAAAAATTGGTATGTCCATGTTAATATCAATTGGATAGAATAATTTGAAGCTGGTGCAGTGGTTGGCGTGTTGGGTTATGTGTTCACACTTCAAATTATAAATGGAGGGCAAATTGGTAATTACAACTTCATCTTCTCGCCTGTGAAAATATGTATTTTAAAACAGTTGCTCAAAAGATTTTTGCCTTAGAACATAAAGATAATATGTGAAAAGATCTTGATTCAATTTATTTTGGACTAAAACACTTGAGTTGCTTTCAAAACGAAGCTGATAGTTCTCAAAGTCGTAGTTTTCTGTGGAAATACAATTATTTAACTTTCCAATGAATGAATGAAATCAGTATAATAGCAGAAAGGGTTCTGGGCTTCGTGTGTTTAAAATACATGAACGTAATCGGTTTGACAATTAACTCGGCGATTTGTGTTATAAATCGGTCAAGGCGGACAAAACACGGTTCACCGCCTGGCATCACCGTAGAGACCCTACTCGCCACGGTAAGGTCACGAGTTGGGAGTACTCGGTCGATTAATCAGCAACGCGGGCGCGTTTTTGAACAAGGATTCACACCATGTATCCATATATATAAGACTTAATAAATCCTAATTCCCTTACCATTATCATATTTCCTAATCCTAAAGATAATCATGACTTTAATCAGGAAAAGGAAACTTGTGTCTCAAACTTATCCAATAACATTCTCCCCCTTAAGCTTGAACTTGTCTTCACAAACATTTTGAACTCCAATAATGTATCTCATCTCTTTGATTTTAATTCTTCCAAGTGACTTGGTAAAAATATCCGCCTTCTGTTCGCTCCCCGGGATATGACCGACTTCAACTTGCTCGTTCTCGACACACTCACGTATAAAGTGAAATCTCCTGTGAATATGCTTACTTTGGCCATGGAACACATGATTTTTACTTGTTGTCGACTTTGATAACCACCTTTCTGCTTTCTTTCCCGACAGCTTCACTCAGAAGTTCTTGCAACCATATTGCCTGTTTTGCCACTTCTGTCGCAGCCATGAACTCAGCTTCACAAGACGATAACGCAACTATTTCTTGCTTTGTTGAGCACCACGTTATAGGACTATAACCAAGGTAAAATATGTGGCCGATCGTACTCTTACCATCATCAATATCAACATTATGAGAACTATCACTATATCCCAACAGCTCAGTACCTTTGTCACGTGGGTAGTATAGTCCGAGAGGGCAAGTACCAGGAAGATATCTCAAAACTTGCTTCAAGACTTCACCATGAGGCGTCCTAGGATCTTGCATATACCTGATGAGAACACCAACGCTAAAAGATAGGTCTTGACGCGTGTGTTGTACGTATCGGAGACATCCAATGGCACGGCGATACTCCCTCTCATCAATATTTTCCTCATCGGGTGACTTAGAGAAGCCTGTGTTTAACTTCATAGGTACATGAGTTACGTTACAAGTACTCATCTTAGCTTCTTCGAGGATTCTTTGGGCGTATCTATCTTGCTTGAGCACGATCCCACCGTTACTTTGTAACACTTCAATTCCCAAATAATATGTTAATAAACCAAGATCGCTCATCTCAAACTTTGCTGCCATCTCTTGTTTAAACTCTGGTATAGAGTGTAAAGAAGATCCAGTAACTAGAAGATCGTCTACATAGACCACGACAATAAGTAGCTCTTGGTCATTTTCGTTGCAATAAAGCGATGGTTCCTTTGAACACCGCTTGAACTTTCAACCTCGGAGTATCTGGTTAAGCTTTATATTCCAAGCTCTAGGTGCTTGTCGTAATTCATAGAGAGCTTTCTGTAACTTGTACACCTTGTGTTCTTCACCAGCAACGACAAAACCTTCTGGTTGAGTGACAAACACGTATTCCTTTAGCTCTCCTTGAAGGAACACGGTCTTAACGTCAAGATGGTGTATCTCCTAGCCGTGTGATCCTGCTAAAGCGATGATCAGTCTAATTGTCTCAATACAAGCCACCGGAGCGAACACCTCATCATAGTCCACGCCATGCCGTTGAACGTACCCTTTAGCTACTAAACAGGCTTTGTATTTACTGATAGAACCACCAGCATTACACTTAATCTTAAACACCCACTTCAAGCCAATTGGTTTCACACCTCTAGGTAACTCAACAAGATCCCATGTATTGTTCTTTTCGACCGAGAAGATCTCATCTTTACACGCATCAATCCAAACCTCCAGATCCTTAGCTTCGTTGTAGTCCCAAGGTTCCTCATTAACAATCATCAACAAGCGTTCACTCCCTACTTCAGCAATAAGAATGTAATCGTCAAGGTATGTAGGTCTTGTAGTTGGTCTTGTTGATCGTCGTGGTTGAATGTTATCATCACTATCCCCATCTTCAAAAACTTCTTCATCACATTCATCAATGTCTTCATTCACATTAGTAGTATCCGAAGCTTCAACGTCTGTGGTGACATCATCCCAACGTCTTTGGACGATGGTAAACTCACCAACTTTATCGTCGACTGCTTGTTCTGTCCAGCACCATTCCTTTCCTTCATCAAACACAACGTCACAGCTCACAACAATGCGCTTGGTTAGAATATCGAGAAGACGGTAGGATTTTGATCCCGGTTCTGTTCCTAAGTGGACAAGAAATCTGGACCTGTTGTCTAGTTTCTTCCTACCGGTCGTTTATGTTCTAGCATAACAAGCACACCCAAATACCTTCAAGTGCGCCAGATTTGGCTTTTGAGTCCTCAACGCTTCATATGGAGTCATCCCTTCAAGGGATCTTGTTGCAACCCTATTAATCAGGTAAGTGGCATGCCTTATTAATTGCTTCTCCCCACATATGATTTGGCAAGCTCATATGTTTTAGGATACTTCTTGTCATCTCTAATAGCGTACGGTTCCGTCGCTCTACTACTCCGTTTTGTTGAGGAGAGTAAGGTGCAGTCAAGTGACGATCGATCCCAAACTTTTCGCAGTAAGACTGAAACTCATGAGACACAACTCACCTCCTCTATCTATCTGTAACGTCTTTAACTCGGCTTTTATTTCTTGCTCCACATGTGACTTGAAGATTTTAAACTTCTCGAACGCTTCACTCTTTTTCTTAATCAGAATTGTCCACATGTATCGTGAATAGTCGTCGATAAGAACAAAAATATATCCGTTGTGGGCTGGTGTTGGTGGTGTGATAGGTCCACATAGGTCTGTGTGGACCAGTTTGAGAAGCTTTGATGCTCGAAATGAAGTTGCTTGTGGGAAGGGCTTCATGGTTTGTTTTCCCTTCAGACATGAAACGCAAGCTTCAATACTGTTCTCGACTTCAGGTACGCCAGTAACGAATTCTTTCTTAACCATCAACCTCATGGTCTCTTTGTTGATATGACCTAACCGTGCATGCCATATTGTAGACTCTGCACAAGTCTTTACCTGGAAACACTCAACATGATCTGCTTGTAGTGTGACCTTGTATAAACGATTCTTAGCCCTCGTCGTCTTAACCATTAGTAGTCCATGTCTGTCAACTAGCTTGAACGTGTTATCCTTCATGTTTACATCACAGCCTGCCTTAGTGGCTTGTCCCAAACTAATGATGTTGCTCCGCAGCGCCGGTATATAGTAGACATCTTTCAAAACTTTCTTTCCTCCATTGATAATGAAACGAATTGAGCCTTTCCCCATTATATCGATCAATGAATCATCTCCAAAACGTACCTTCCCAGTAATGGTATCGTCAAGCTCAAAGAAAAACATACGGCTTCCACTCATATGGTTGCTGGCGCCATTATCTAGATACCACACATCCTTTGTATCTGATTCGGTATCAAAGACTTTAGGGTTCACATTCTTCTCATTCAAGTAAACGACCTCGTTCATCATCAGAGCATCAGCTTCTTTAATTAGTGTCATCGTCCTTCTTTTCATTCCTTTTGACGGTCTCTTGAAGCTTTAACATCTTGGCTGGACAATCAGTAGTGTAATGTCCAAGTTTGTCACAGTTGATATCTTGCATATTTACATGTTTTTAGCCTTCATATCTTGTACATTTTGATCATATAGATTAGAAATTAGGCATCTTTAGAGTCCATATTGCATGCATTGTCCTTATTAGGTGTTGGAGTGTCCTATGGAGTGATTGGAGGTGTTTAGAAGCATTGTGGTTCAAGAAGAGATGGAAAATGAAGTTTGGTCGAGTATAGATGATTGCAACGCGGGTTGTACCACGCGGGTTCACTAACCCGCGTTGACATGAAGCAACGGAGAGCTCCGACGCGGCTTGAGCGACGCAGGATGCTGTACCCGTTCACACGAAGTTGGAGAAGCGAGACGACACCGCGACGCGGGTTCCCTTACCCACGTTGTCGAAGAGAAACCGTCCATGGATCACGCGGGGACGACGACGCAGGATGCTGTACCCGCTCGCATGATCCGCAGGTGTAACGACGGTCTGACGCGGGGAGAGTGACGCGGGTTGGATCCGATCGTCTCTACCCGAGTCAAGATTTATCCTTAGTCGAATTTTAACAATTTTTAAAGGCTTTTTAGACTTTTTAATGGAAACCATTAGGTTTTCTAGGATTGTATAAATACCCTTGTAATTCTAAACCTAAAATTATGACTTATCTTGTTTTCTATCTAATCAAAAGCCACTTTTGGGAAAAAGATCTAATCTTGATCATAATTTCTTATCTTTGCTTGATTATCTTGCTCTCTAATCTTGTTTAACCTTGAATCATCCATGGTTTTGGGGTTCTTCATGCCTATTAGTGAGTAGACTAATCTTGGATTCATGGGCTAGGGTGATTAAGGGTGATTAAGGGTGATTAGAGAAGATCTAGGGTGTTTAGTGTTAGATTTATTTGTTTACATACAAAAATTAATAGAATGTATTTTTGAAAAGTGATATTCAACATAATGTATTTCAAATAATTTTTCAATTTAAAAAAATGTGGAAAATAGTGATGTCAAATCTAGTAAAACCCAACCGAGTTAAACGAGACGAAAATAGAAAATGTGGTTTGGTTTTTGGTTATACCTAAGAACCATATAAATTAGTTTATTATTACTAAGAGATTAGATGCTTGAGTTGCTTTA
>NC_027749.1:14836465-14858825 GCF_000695525.1 Brassica oleracea var. oleracea | reverse complement strand
ATGAGTCCTCTTGCTTCATATTGAGAAAGAAAGATCATTACTTTATTGTATTAGTTTATTAATTCTTAGTTCATACCATCTTTAAAACTGGATTGCACTTAGCTTAAGCATGAACTTGCATTCCCTTTGCTTTAGAATCACCTAGGATTGGTTCGACAATCTTTTATACTACAACATTTGATTAGGAGCCTTGAAAACTCTTAACATCAACAGTTGAAGCATGTGATATGTGAGGCATCTCCTCCAACTTGTCCTTGTCTATAAGCTTCTCTTTGTTGTTGAAAAGATCCATAACTGCCGTGACCTCTTCCTCTCCAATTCGATCTGCCACCGCGTCCTCATCAGCTTCCCTGTTTCATCATAGGTATCCTCTTCTTCTTCAGTTATTCTTTCTTCGTACGCCTTTAATCTACCTACTATATCCTCAAAGCTTGTAGTATTAAGATCCAGAACTTGTTCAAGCGAAGCAACCATGTGAATGTACTTCTTTCTTGGTAAGCTCTTTAAATTTTTTTTCACAAGCTTAGATTCTTCAATTGTTTCTCCTAAGGAGGCATACTTGGAAGCTATTTCAGAAAGTTTGCCAGAGAACATATCGATTGTATCTCCATCTTTCATCTTGATTCTATCGAACTCTGTCATTAAGGTTTGTACCCTAGCTTCTTTCACTCGCTCAGCTCCGACATGTCTCGCTTTTATTGCTTCCCAAACCGCCTTTGCTGTATCAATATCGCCAACTTGTAAGACCAGAGCTTTTGGTATAGACTGGAACAAAAACGCAATAGCCATATTATTTTTCTTATCGTCTTTGGTTATGGGGTCTATTGTTTCCCATACTTCGCTGACTTTAAGTGCTATCTTCATTCTCATGGCCCAGACGGTGTAGTTTGACGGAGTTAGCATCGGAAATTTGACTGAGGTAGGTCTGCCGTTTTGGTGCAACACGATATCGCTTTTGACATCTCCCATTGTCGCCATTTGTAAGCTTCAAAGTTCTTTGTGTGTGACTCTTATACCAAATATAGAATCACAATAATAAGAAGTCTTTCTCTTATTCAATCACAAAGTTCTCAATCACAAAATATAAATCACACTTTATGCATCACACCATGCATCCATATATGTAGGACTAAATAAATCCTAATTCACTTAGTATTATCATATTTCCTAATCCTAAAGATAATCATGACTTTAATAAGGAAAAAGAAACTTATGTCTCAAACTTATCCAACAACATAACTTTGCTATGCATGAGTGATGGACCACCACTGTTGCCAGAATTAATGGCCGCATCTGTCTGTGTTGTCATTAGCTTAACGTTGCTGTGAGCATATTTTGTAACCTCAACTCTAGAGACAACACCTTTCGTAATGGAAATGTTATCACCACCTGCAAAGTGAGAACATAGTATTATCAATAATTATCTTTCTAAACATAATTTAACATACCATAAATTAACCACAATATATACACAAACATCAACCAAAGATACTTGCAAATATATACCATGATAATCTATACTATTATTTGAAAAGTGAATTTGCTGATTTGTCATGCTCTCATAATTTTTGGTTTAGTCATATTTTATGCTCAATTATTAATTTTAATAAATAATTTTATTGATTTAGCTGATAATTTATAATTTATTTTATAATTTATCATTATCTTGAGAATAATTATTTTTTTAAGGATAACATCATAGTTAGATTTATATTATATTTACTATAGTAATATTAAAAAATTAAAAAAATGTTTATATTATATTTGGTTTACTAATATTAAACCTACTCTAATTTAATATTATATATTATATATCACATAAAATAGAACGGGTCATCTATCTTTTAAGATAATTTTTTTTGTACAATCAAAATGACTCATTGTGATAATTTCTGAAAAAAATGGCAAAAAATCAAAAATATTTATACTGTTATTTGTGAAATAATGTTTTCGCTCTCACGTTAAAAGTTAGAGTGTTTAAAGTCTTTATTATCCTTAATAAATAATTAGATTAGATTTTTAATACATAATTACCCATAAATTTAAAATGAATTTCATTAATTTGATAACCATCATTATCTAAAAAGATTCTATATTATGTTATCCAAAAATATTTTACATTATAATATTTTTAAAATAAATGTAAATCTTTGTATATAGTTTTATGTAAATATGAATGTTTTCAAATTTATTTTATGTAATAAAATATATTTTATTAAAATAATTTTTTTATCATATATAAAAATTTAATATTTAATTATTTCAAAAACATGAATATAATTTATTCTAATGGTTTTTGAATTGATAATATATCTTTTTACAAACTTTTGTAAAAAATTCCGCACGTGCGGGCAAAACACCTAGTTTAGTTGTATTATACTCTATTATTTTTCTAAACCCAGGCTGACTTTTACCTCGAGGATATCCAGCAACAACACGGTTCCATTAAGTGGTGGTATGTCTCCAGGGTCCAAGGGCTTCAAATCCTTCCAAAACTTTTTGCTATTGATTTTCAAAATAGCCAAATCACAATCATGACCAACCGTTACGACTTTTGCTTTGAACTTTGTTGGTGAACCATGCTTTCTGACTTGCACGAATGTGTGATCAGCCACTACGAGCGTTCGTAAGAATTTTATTGTTTGATACCACAAATCCTACATCAATTAGAAGCCAGAATATTATTTAAACCGTACAAAGAAGAAAACAAACATGCAAGTGTACGTAACAACTTAATTAAGTAACCAAGAGCACGCACGCAATAGGTTCGTAACGTAGCAGAAGCTTATAAGGTTAGCTAGTACTTAATCCTAAAATTAGGGTTTCTCGGATGATAATTTTTGCAAACTACTTCAAAGAGCTGGAACATGAAATAAATGAAGAATTAGTTTATTAAATACAATTAAAAATAAAATATAAACATATAATTATTATGCTCATTCAACATGCAGTAATCGCTAAACGTCATTCCTTCATGTGAATGTTTTGAAATATACAAAAGAAAAAAATCCACAAGAGTGTGACATATGTGTAACTATTACCAGAGCCACTTTTTTTTGTCGGCAGCCTTTTCTTTTCTGCCATGGTTGTAAAACGCTAGACGTGGAAGAGAGGCAAAACACTTTCACCACTTTTTTTTGTCGGCAGCCTTTGCGTTTTCCGCCGCAGGAACGGAAGAAAAGCGGCGAGAAAAGATGGTGCTAACGCTCTGGCTGCTAGAAAAACGAAGTATAAGGAAACGAAAAGACCCGAGAAACATATGAACTTAGTTGGAACTTCTGTCGATCAGATAATTATTGTTTGTGTCATATATTAGTGAGAAAGAAAGATGCGCTGTCGAGCTGTTTATAAAGAGAGTTTCATATATATAAAACGCCATTAGTGTCCTTTTTTTTTGTTTTTAACAAACTTCCAAGCTTTAGGCTTCGAATGGTAAAAGCAGTTCAAGCAGTGCAGATCAAGCGGATCATTCAGATCAAGTAGATCAAGTGCAGATCAAGCAAATCATGCAGGAGAGATGCAGATCATGCAGGAGAGATTTATATCAAGCGAATGATGAGTGAGAGATACAGATCAAAGCAGATCAAGTAAATATCATAGCATATCAAATAATTTATTATAATTATGAATGACAAAAACAAAAAAATATTGTGTGTTTGTCGGTTATTAGACATAATATCTATAAATTAAAAACAACATAAATAATATTAGTGTGAGATAACCATTAACAAATTAGAGAAAATTATATTATTAAGTATGTTATAACAATTTTATCATATTATGTATTTACAATTTTTAATGTCAAACTTTGTGAACTATATTTATATGAATAAAGTGAAAGAAACAAAATCTATATATGTATAGTTTATGAATATATTTATTAGAATAATTATTATATATAAGGTAAAACTACATCTATAAAAATTAGATTTATTACTTTAGTTGACTAATACAAAATCATATTAATTTTTAATTAATGATATATATTTTATTAATATTTATTGTATATTTTTTCTTAAATAAGTATTCTCATATATATATATATATATTTTATTCTAATTTAATACATACATATATTAAATACGAACATATAAAGATGAGAAATGGATCCCTTTAAAAAAATAGATCCCTTTTATCATTTTGATTGACACATATTATAAGAGAAGGTGTGACAAACAGCTTCAACGTGGAGTGTGCAAGAGTGAATATATTTTTAATAGTTGGTGTTATTTAATTAAAGAGTTTCAATTAAGTTAATTTAGAAAAAATCACGTAATGGTAAGAAAAAATAAAAATAGTTGAACAGCTACAAAAGTGGAGTAAACTGCAGGACATGCAGGACAACTGCTTTTTAGCAGAAAAGGACAAAAAAAATTGGATATGTGCAGTTCTCCTGTCCTGCTATTTAAATTGTTATAAAAAAGGTGATTGGCAATAAATTACAAAGAAAAGGCACATGCATATGATCTGCTTTTATCCTGCCTTCCCATTCACGCTCTTATTTATGGGAAGAAGCTTGATGAAGCAGTTATTATTTTTTTTCTTATTTTTGTACTCGGTTTTGTATTCTTTCTACTTTATTGTTGCTAATTGTTTTTTCCCATTTCAGTAATTATGCGCTTTTTCCTATCTTTATTTTAGTTTCTTTACTATTTCCATTTTTTGTTATTAATTAGTATGATTTATCCTAATTCTAGATATACATATCAGATTATAAGAAGTTTTTTTAACAAGAGCTTATATTATCCAATCTATTAAAACAGGAGTACAAATAGTACTTAACCCTGAATTTTCTTCAATAATTACAGGAGAATGCCACTGAAATTAAAACACAATCGTTTCATATACAATCATTAATAACCCTTTCCTTCGGTGGCCAATCCATTGTGCTAATCCAATTCGTTCGCCAGCCCATCAATTTGCCAACTTTGTTACCAATAAATTAGTTTAGGTTAGGCTTATTATAACTTTATGGCCCAGATAATATTGACTATTTATAAAATTCAAAACCAAATCAACAAAACATATGACCAATTTTTTATCTGTTAGCTAACTCATCACAAATGAAACGATTGATCTAAGTTTACGAAAACATGAAATTTGTAATTGATATGAGATTATGTGTTTTCAGTAACCAATACATGAGTAGTCGATTTCTTAACATTATTTATTTCGTTTTTGATTTATGAAGACCAACATTGGGTAGCTGATTTAATGGTTTAGGTATTTTATGGTTTAGCTGAATTCTGATATGATTATATTTAATGAGTATAAAATCGAAACTAACCATAATTTTTTCCTTGCAAAACTCAACATCTTTCAAAACATCATTCCTGCTTCTACGCAATATCAATTCGCTGGAGAATATCATAACTAAATATTCCTTTTTGAAAAACAAAACAATATGACGATTTTGTTTTCTACGCAGTCGCGCATATCAATTAACTACTGAGATCATTATATTATGTGTTTAACAAAGTATATAGGAAAAAGTGAATGGATCTGTAATCATTTAAAAACATATATTTGGTTGGATTTTGCGAGTAAATCATAACTAACCAAATCATTTTTAGTTACTCGAATTTAACATGCCCTTTCCAGTCCCAAGTGTATATATCTCATATGTATTGTCAAACACATCACAAAAAAAAAACCTCAACCTAAACATGTCTATTGTGACGGCTTTTACTCCTCTCACAAAATGTTATGTGCATATATAAAAAAATATGTAATATGATAAATGTAACATTAAATATATGTTTTATATTGAAAAAATTACATCCGCGCGGGTGCGCGGGTCAAAGGCTAGTATTAGATTAAAGGCCTAACGGGTTGAAGTTGTAACAACTGAATGCATACTTGAAGGCAAAACGATTAACAGAAAACAATATGATAAATTGAAAGGGTTAAGGGTCATGACATGCCCATCAGTGAGAAGAAAACCATGGAGAACTTCACTTGAATTACTAGAACGGTTGTTTGAAAGAACACTTTATAGTCCGAATATGAACCGACTTTTCAACACCCAAATGAAGGAGTTTGAAAACTGCCGTAAGACATCATCGCTGAAGGTACGCATCTCTCCTATTGACAGAGGAGCTTGATGAGCATAGATAGTATGATGGCGCATATGTTGCACCCATAACCGTGTAGCTAATTGAAAAAACTCACTGGAGATGCAGAAAAACCCAAGTCCTTAAAAGGACTTTGTTGGGCCGACAAGAATAACTAGAAAGAGACTTTAGAACCATTGCCAACAGCAGTAAAACCTGGCCTTGACTGCCTAAATGTGGAGCCAAAACTAGAAGAATAACTCCTGACCAAATACGCAATTGGAAGCATGATAGGTTTAAGTGAAAGGGGAAGCATCGAAACTGGTCCTGACCAGGGGTGGACCCAGAAAATCATAAAACATGGGACACAAAATGAAAGACAGATTTAATGTAAGGATATATATAAATATTTAACTTGGGACACATAATATAATAACACATAAAATTAGGGCATTTACCTAAATTTTGGAAGTAAAATCTTTAAGAGAAAAAATAGAATGTACCACATGCCACACCCTCCCCTAACTTGCTACCCCTGGTCCTGACTTGTTATATTTAGGATAGTGAAACCAATCTCTTGGCAAAGAGGTCTCCTGCACTTTCCTGTTTCTGTAATGGACAAACGTTGGGTTAAATTCCTGGGCTCTTTATGGACTTTCTAATAAAATTTATGTGCACAGATTCAGCATAGTAAAAATAACAGAGACACAACTTTATATATGAAAGGAACTAAGACCATGATTAACGGGAGTTCTTTCTTAAATATGGGGTTTTTAGCGTAATTTAAGAACCGGTTCTTAACTTTAACAAAGAAAAATGTTAAAAACCGGTTCTTAAATTATGCTAAGAATCTCATTCCTAAGAACCCCTATTAATCATGCTCTAAGGAAGTACAACTTCTTTTTAATGAAGGGATCGGTAAGAAAGACACAACTTTATATAAATTCTTCTCTTTCGCATCTACCACCACCACCATCAGTCATCATTATGACTAGAAACAATAACCATGAATATCTGAATCTCACTTAACATTTATAACTACTTATAGAAAATATATATCGTATGCTAACTCAATATCATTTTATATATGATATATCAAAGTATCACATGATTATATATATAAATGTAACTATAGCTAAAAATATTTTACATTATTATATCAATAAATGTACCAAAATTTTATTTTTATATACATATTTTCATATTTATTTTAAAATTTGATATATATAATATTTCATAATTTTAATTTTAGCTAAAAATATGATATATCTTGTTATTTATGATACATTAGGTTAAACAAAATTTTTAATACTCTTGTTATCTTGTTATCATGACATATAACACACAATATTAATATTAATAATAATTATTATTATTATGATAATAATAATAATAATAATAATAATAATAATAAAAAAAAGTATTATCGTAGATAGTTTATTGGTGATATAAAGTTTTGAATTTTTATATGTTAAAAAAGTCTTAAATCTGGGAATGTATATTAAAATTAGATGGTCATATAAAAATGAGTATCTTTGATAAACTTAATAAGTAATATTTTGTGAAAATAGATGTTAAATTATCATGTAGTTTTTAAAAATTTCTCGTGGAAACTAAAATTCCTCTAACATAAAACATTTTATTTGGTAATTTATATTGATTTTGTCGGTACTTTCAAATTTGAAATTAAAAATTATTAATTATGATATGAAATTGGAAGTCATATTTTGAAATACAGCATTTTCGGGTGTTAACTAAAATTAAAATATTATTTAAAAAATTAAAAATGAAATATTAAAACTAAAAATATATTAATTTATTTTTATATTTTATAAGCTAAATCACTAGCCAATATCATAATTTATAATATAAGAATTTTAAACAAAAATACTTCTATAATTTTTTAACCATTAATATATATATATATATATATATATATGTGCATATATATATAAACCTACAAAAATTTTAAAAGAAATTTTTTACTAAAATTATAAATTTCATCTATACCAAAAACATTAAATTAAAATTTATATTATAATTTAGAATATTAAATAGTTTTATATTTATATAATTTATAATTTACTATTTTTGTAATTATATATTATTTTAATATTCTTAACTTTTTATCAAATCCGCATCTACTGTTCAACCAGTTATATGTATCTCATAAATCCTTTCATTTCTAACCAATGTATCAATCGGAAAAATTGTTTAATGAACAAACCGTAATCATTAGCATTTACAAATTTCTACATCTGAAATTTTTTATATCATCTACAAACTTTTATATCAGCAAACTCCTACGTCTACACTTTGTGAGGGTGGACAAACCGAACCTGAAAATCTAAACTGATCCAATCTGATAAAAGATAATCTGAACCGAAGTGAACCCGATATAATATCTGAATGGATATTGTTTTACGGTATTTAGGGTTTTGTGTTTTACCCAAACTAAACACGAATCCCAACAGATATCCGGAAAAAAAAACCCAAAAGTTTTCAAAAACCTAAAAAGCTTATACCAAACACAAACTCAATCTTGAATAAGTACCCTCATAAGTTTTTATAGCATGAAAATTAACTCTAATATTTAATTTAATGTATATTTTTGAAAATTAGTCAAATATTAAGAATTAATATTTTGACAATTGCATCTATATATATATAAAGAAGGGTTTCTTTCACTCCTAGGCCATCTACATCAGATTCTATGTCATTAATTCGGAGTCTATGGTGACGACACGTGTCACGGTCAATCAAAAGTCAATGTTTCATTAATTCTTGAATTTAATGGGTTTTATGTGTTTACTACGGTCCAAATACATTTTCTCTAAAAAAAACGGGTATATGAAACTTAGGGAAAGTGTCACTTTCAAAGTGTCCGTCGCGCAAGAATTTCCGTTCAGTCAACTGTCAATAGAAATCTAACGGTTTCACCAGTGACGAACGATTCCGATCAATGTCAGTCGGAAGCCGAATAAACTTCTTTAATCTGGAGCCGTTTCGGAAATTAACTTGGTTCATGCATCTTCATTAACATTCACATTAATATCTACTCTCTACTTCTCACATGATCTCATGTTCAATGAATCTCTTCATTCATTCATATGTGTTAATCCTCCATTATAAATATGAAGGTTTTCTTCCAAAAAAATCATCAGTTCATTTCTCTTAATAAACAACAAAAAAAAGTGATGAAAATTTTTTTGTTAGGCTCATCGTTGTACTTGACGGATTGTGACAGAAAGTGATAAGAAACAGAAAAAATGAGATGAGAAACAGAATAAATAGAGAAGAAGAGAAAATAGGAAGACGATAGAAGAGGGGGAGATAACTTTTTTTTAGTGAACTTTTTTAAAAAAAGATCTATTTATCTTTAGCTCATAATAATTTCCAACATCTTGGTGTTGATTTTTCATTACTGTGGCTCCCTAAAAGGTTGTTGGCCATGATCTCAAAGATACAATAGTTAGTGCAGACACTTATGGATATAGAATCATATGTGAGTATGCATGATTGTGATTTGTGAGTATATTTCAATTACATATTTTCCATACCGACTACTGGATTGTGAATTCTATTTAACTTGGCTGCTTCTGTGTCTCCGAAATTGGCTGAGTTTGGATATATACATAGAATTCATTTTTCTTATTATACTTCCAAGTTTGAGTCAGCATATATCACAATAAAATGAGGACGGTAGACGGATGAGATGGGTGTGGAATACTAAACATGTTCTTACATGAAATTGAAGCGTTGTAGTTTTTTTCAAACACTAACTTATGCCTTATTTAAAACACTCACTTCCCATAACATATGTACTCTCTTCTCGACAAATGACAGCTGCTAACCTAATAAAAAAACAATCACAGCGTTGACGTGTGGAATACTAAACATGTTCTTACATGACATTAAAGCGTTGTAGTTTTGTCCAAACACTAACTTATGCCTTATATAGAACACTCACTTCCCATAACATATGTACTCTCTTCTCGACAAATGACATCTGCTAACCTAATAAAAAAACAATCACAGCGTTGACACATTTGAAAGAAAATTCGTCTAACCGCACCTTCTATTTCGGATAAAAATAACTAGAACTAATACGATATGAAAAACAATAGTTTGAAATATATATATATATGAAAATAATGTTTCATTGGACATCAACCTAAAATAATATTTTAGCACATAATTAATAATATCATATCAAAGATATAAAATTTTAAAATATTCATAAGAAAAAATATAATCTAAGATTTTTGTATTAAAAATTATTTTACTTATTATCAAAATTATCATAATTATAGTAGAATAAACAAAGAAAATATGTAAAACTATAATGTATTCATGAACATTTTAATATTAAGATGATCATGATTTATAACAAGAATAACAAAACATACACAATAAAAGTTAATATCACCTTAAATTTTAAGTAAGCTAAACATTTTGAAATACTCTTTAACTAATATATTTATGTATTTTTGGTTACTAACACGCCCGTAGCGTAGAGAGAGAGAGAGAGAGAGAGAGAGAGAGAGAGAGAGAGGGAGAGAGAGAGAGAGAGAGAGATTATGCTAATAGTCAAAATTAATTTTTTTGGTTAATTTTAAATTAAAAAAATAGTATATCTCATATACATCTCTTGCAAATGTAAAACTAAAACACAAACCATAAATCATATAAAAAATAATAATCTTGATTACAAGTAAATTAGATCCCGCCCGTAGGGAGGACCGACCCTAGGGCGGACCGACCCTAGTTTAGTATATAATTCAATTTTCTTCAAAACTATTTTAATTTTAAATGATACTCCTATGTTAATAGAGTTGTTATTTGTTCATTTTAACTTTTGTTCATGTTTCTCTCTTCTTAATAACCACTTATTAATCATAACATCAAACCTTTGTTAATGTAAACTGTTTAAAATTTTCAAGTTTGTGAACTTAAATATGTATTTCTGAGTCACAAATAAATACATGGATAACTGAAACTCAAATTAGAACTGAACCTGAACTTAAAACCGGTTCAACCAGGTTTCCAGTGTGCTAATATATCCTAACTGAACCCGAATAATTCGAACCGACATTGAAACAAACTTTTACAATATCTGAATGAGACAAAATTTGTTCTCCCAAAAAAATTCAAATCTGAATCGATCCCGAACCGAAATCGATTGGATAACCGAATGCCCATTCCTGTGATTGCACTCTTTCGTACCCGAATATGCAACCACTGTATTTAAGCCAAGTCAGACCGAACCGAAGTGATTCCACCTTATTTTGTGTTATATTTTCATAAAAAAAATCAGGATAATGCGTAAGGGTTAATTTGTTGAATGTAAATATTGAAAGAAGAAATAAAGAGAATAACCATGTAATGATCACACGGTGGGATGTGAAATTTATATAAAAATGGTATTTTTGATCTTGTTCGCGAGTGGTCGTTATATTAACGTGTCGTGATACAGTTGGTACACGCTTCTTTTAAATTTCATATAATATTATAACAAATAAATTATACAAACAATTAGTTCACAGAAATATATTAAAAAAACTTAACGTGAATTTATTTTATTTTCTATGGTTCTATAATGAAATAGTAAGAATGAGGAGTAAGTTGTCACGCGACTACAACAACTTGTACACCGTACTGTTTCTATTTTACATTTGTTTCTACAGTATAGAATAAACTGCTTGAGATTTGTTAACGTTTTTTTCATGATATCACAATAGATAGAAAAATTAGAAGAAATTTACAGCTGTTGTTTAAACGTTTATGAGAGAAAATCCTCATAAAAATAGTATATAATGCTGAGATGAGGTGAGGATGTGGTGGCACGTGGTGAAGAAGAAGATAAGACGGTTGGAGGAGGTTAGGAAACGACGAGTGGCGACAGTAGTGGAGGAGAATATGGTGACTATGATGAACAACCGGTAGCGATAATGGTGATGAAGTTATGGGTAGAAGTGATTGATGTGGATCATAAGATCCACACTAGAAATTTGGTAGTGATTATTTTGTAAAATATCAGGGAATAAATAACGTGAAAAATGATATTTTTAGAACACAACGATACAATCAAATTCCAGTTGATAAAAAATAGACTTTTATTAACGAACGTATATTAAATACAGTGAGCAAATAGATCGGGTTAAAAGAACTAAAATTAAGGGCTAAGTATTGAGAATCAGAGAACGAAAGGTCGAGGTCGAAGTCGTGTGTAGTGTGTACTCACTCTAGGATTCGAAATGTCCTCATCTCCCCTCTCCCTCTTTCCTTTATGGCCTATTCCCGCCGGGCGAGATCGTCTCAACCTCCTCCGTCAATCTCGGCTTCATTCTCCTATAACTTGCGGGAAGTCGTTCCTCCACTAATGTGGTCGGCCTGTTGGGATTTTCCACATATCGTGTTATTGGATCAAACAATTGAGGCGAAAAGGAGGAGGCTGGTGGTGGTGGTGGTGATGTTGGTGTTATAAGTAGAATAACAACAAAATTAATACATAAAAGGAGGAGGAGGTGTTACAAATAGGATAAGAGGAGAGAATGTTGTTGTTCAGCAGCAGAGGAGGAGAGGGAGGAGAAGATGAGGAGGAGGTTTTAACATTCTATAATATCATCATATGGAATAGTATACTATAGTGTGTGCAAGAATTGGCACCAAAATGTTTATCTATTTTTTACCGGAAATGTATTATTTTTAACGAATAAAAAAGTCTCAAATTAGATGAAAAAGAATAAAGGAAGGAGAAGAAGAAAAAGTAACACATATCGTATTAGTGTGAAATCATATATTTATTCTATGTTTTCGTAATAAAATAGAATAACATATAACAATACTACATAACTCATATTTATTTACTGTGAAAAAAAAAATTGTATTCTATTTTTCATGATAAAGTAGAATAATTCACCAAATGGTAATTGTTTATCATCGTTTCTATTTTTTCTGACACCAACGATCAAATTTCTCAGTCCCTCAGAAAGCCATTGTAACTTTACCAAGATCACACAAACTCAAGCTACTAAAAAAAAATTATAAGCCATTTCCTTGAACCCATCAATTTTTTTTTTTGTTTTAAATCTTGTGCCTCTTCTTTATGTCTCTGCTTTATTTTTCATTCTGTTTGATAATTGTATCAGATGAAAGTAGACAAGCGTTTATAAAAAGGGTATTTTCGTGCACCCAATCAATAATATGTATTATATCATAGTCATCAGTTTGCTATGGTTACTCTGTGAATTATAATTTTTTTATGGTCATAGCATCAAATTTCCCTATGCGTAATGTAATGGAAAGAAAAAAACTAGCAGACTTTTGGAAAAGTCAACTATCATCAGATTGGTTGAAAAGGAATATACAAAGGAAACCCGTGATTGGTTCCAAGTTTCGTTGAAAAATCAAAAGCAAAATTCTATGAACGATATTAATTTTGCCCACTAAAGTCCCTTTTGTAATTGGCACACTCTCTTGTCGTTGTATAAACAAAGTTTTTCTTATTCAAAAGATCCTAAAAGTTGGACCAATTGCAAATAGATTCATAAGACACTAATGTTATTGGTACTGAGAGAGGATTAAAGTAATTGTGAAAATTTGAATGGATTCTTAAGGAAAATACATCATTATTATCAAATGAATGCTTGAAGAAAATGTGGAAGTGGTGGACCTTGAAACCAAAGATGCATGAAACTACATAGGAGAGCCACCGATAGTGTGTCAATAATTATTCTCCCACCCAGCACACAGAAAATGATAATTTAATTTGTGATTCGGTAAATTATAATCAACACAAACCCCTACAGTAACCATTGTTAAATTAAACGATTGAGTCAAACAGACTAAGCATATCTCATTTGTTAACAAAAGAAAAAATCGATTCCAAGCAATCCATTCTACATTAATGGATCTCATGGAATCGTTGCACAAAATAAAATATATATCAACTACAGATAAAGACAATAAAGAAAGTAAAAGAAAAGAGGAATTTCTATATACATGAAACGGAAAGTGATTAGGCGTGAAATGTGCTTTGTCTATTTAAGTGGGAAGAGTAGAGTCCTTCACACTTCATATAAAAAAACTACCTTTGCCTCTTCTTCCTATTTAAACATAATAGCAGAAAGGCAATCTATCTATGGAGAAAAAAAGCATGTTCATTGAACAAAGCTTCACCGATCACAAGAGTGGCGATATGAACAAAAACTTTGACGATGATGGACGCCAGAAAAGAACAGGTTACTCCGTGTTATATTTTTATTTTTATATATATGCCATGATACATACAACATAAACACATATGTATGCATATGAAAAGGGCAAGTATATGTGTGCATATAAGTCTCAGTTTTTTCTTTGCTTCGGTGTTGGCATGCTAGGATAAGATTTTTCCCCTACGGAGACTATAAAATTTATCACGTTACACTATTTTTGTTAATTACAGAAGAAAGCGCAAAATACACATGAACATTTTGTTTTGTTTGCAGTTATAACGTTTACACGTTGAATAATTATCCTTTTAAAAGGAGAAGTGTTAACGTTTACACGTTGAATAAATATCCTTTTAAAAGGAAAATCTGTGTTGGTTTTTTAAGTAGAGGTTTGTATGCTGATTTGAACATATAGGGACTTGGATGACCGGGAGCGCCCATATAATAACAGCGGTGATAGGATCAGGAGTGTTGTCACTGGCGTGGGCAATTGCACAGCTCGGATGGGTGGCAGGACCTGCCGTACTTATGGCTTTTTCCTTCATAACATACTTTACATCAACCATGCTTGCCGACTGTTATCGTTCCCCGGATCCTGTCACTGGAAAACGAAACTATACCTACATGGAAGTTGTCCGCTCTTACTTAGGTCCTTTTCTCAACTATCTTATTTTCTTTTTTTTTTTTTTTTTTTTTTTTTATCAAAAAACTATCTTATTTTCTTATTTATTATTTTGTGTTGTAATCGCGAACTATATTTAGACATCCTTCAGATATAAAATCTCAGCTGTATACTAATAATTCTTTTTTTTATTAACGACAATACTAATAATTCATTTATGCTATTTATTCTGAACTCTTTCCACGACCCATATATGGAATTTTGTTTCAAAAAGTTTCTTCTCACTTATAAACTTTTTGGTAAAATTCTAACTTATAAATTGGTCTAGACTTTTTTTATAATTCACCGAATGATCAATAAAGTTACATTTTATACATTTTTAGCTCAGAGCCGGTCTTCCTATATTAAAAGGTTGTATTTCAACATATATTTCTATATGTATTATTACATAATAAAGTAATTATATTTAAAATGTACAATTTATAATTTACTTATTTAAAATCTATAGCAATTAATCCACAGTTACTATTCTTCTGTAAATGTAATTTTTTTCTTGACAAATGAACAAAATTTAAAATTTCATATAAATTATTTTTTAAATATAAGTTTTCAGATACTGTGACGTGTAACCTTGTTTTATGACATTTGTTTTCAATCTTTATAAACAATTTACTTATTTACATTTTTTATTTCATTGAAAAATTCCGGGCTTTAGGGCGATTATCTTCTTAAAATTTTAAATTACTTTTTACTCCTATTTTCTTATTTGCTTATTATTTCCTAAATTAAGAAGATATGCCAAGGAAGATAATCTTTAAACACTATTTGTATAATCTTGCAATAAGACTTTTTTTCTTAAAACAAGCTCTGAAAACCTATCACGTGTCATATTAATATTTGACATATATTTAAAATATCTAAAATTAATTTAATTATTTATTATGTAGTACTTGATTTTATTCAAATGTCTTTGGGATAAAATAATATATGTTTTTATCGTTTCCTAAATATGGATGAGTTGCCAAAGATTTGAATTTTCAAAGTCTAGTAAATTAAGGTTTTTCTAAACACAACTATGCGAAACTTTCACATGTCACTTACCTTTTTAACATTTTATTTTTAAATTTTAAAAATTCCCCTTATTCGTGCTGCTTATAATATATTTACTATCTGTATTTTGTTTTTTTTAACTATCCTATATAATATAATAACGCTTTTCAAAATAAGAAAACAAATTCTGAGACGAACTTATGTATTATAGTAGACACAGTTTACTTATATTCATTCAAAATCTATTCAAATATATACATATATATATATATATGTGTGGGTTTTATATTATATTTATAATATATATATATATATATATATATGTTTTGAATTAAACATCATGTGAAAGTATGTCTTGAAATTGACTTGTTTAGTACTCCCATCCGATGTGATCTTTCATTCTTTCAACATCGTCTCTTGGAGTCTTCTCGTTGTTCCCATCCCACTTGTAATGATACTCTCCCATCCACAATGCTCAATATTTATACTTTCCTTTTTCTTTCTTAGCTTTAACACTTTTCACAGAAAAAACAAGAAAAAAGGAAAGTATGGTTCAGTGATGGAAGATCTAAGAACTAACTAAAACGAAAAGAAAAAGAGTAGTAATCAAAACTATAAGAATTAAAGGTGGATAAGATCGGCATCTCCTACAAATCCAATACCTAAATAGTATATCTTGGAAAATGTCTTTATTTTTTCAACTCTTTGTCAAAAAACGTCAACTTGACTTATTTAGACAATTTCTTCATTGTTTAACTCAAAAACGATGATTTATATATAGAAGAAAATAACTTATATAGGTTTATTGATGCCATGGAAAAAATAGGAGGAAGAAAAGTGATGTTATGTGGATTGGCTCAATACGGGAATCTGATTGGAATAACAATCGGCTACACAATCACAGCGTCGATTAGCATGGTGTAAGCTTTCATTCTTTCTTTCAGAATGATAGTCAATAATAGCAGGCTCTCCTTTTTCACCTATTTTCACCCACGTTTATTATGTTATAGGACAGGTGACTAACTCTTTTTTTATAATTATTAATTTTACCTTTTAAAGAACAAATGCTATGATAGGTAAGAGATATGATATATAATATCTACAAAAGTTTTTCTTTGTCACAAGGTATTTGATATGTACAGAGTAATATAAATTTAAATTCTATTGAGTGTGGGAGTCAAAAGGAGCTCAAATTTTCAAAGTGAAAAGTTAGATCTCTTAGGATTGTTGAGATTTTGTATTCTAAATTTATAAATTCTTTTTTTTTTGTCTGGAACTTTATATATTTATAATTATTAAGGAATGGGTTTTAAAGTACGAAAGAAAGAAAAAAATTAAAATGACAAAATTAAGAATTCATGAAAACAGGGCAGTGAAGAGGTCGAATTGTTTCCACAAGAATGGACATAATGTGAAATGTTCCACTTCAAACACTCCCTTCATGATCATATTCGCATGCATCCAAATTGTACTTAGCCAAATCCCAAATTTCCACAATCTCTCTTGGCTCTCCATTCTAGCGGCCGTAATGTCCTTTTCTTACGCCTCCATTGGTATCGGTCTCTCCATCGCCAAAGTGGCCGGTAAATAAATATACGTTCTTATCCTTATAATAATTTCTTCTTTTAAAAGTGAGTCCTAATGGTTTTGAAGAATAAACAAAGGTGGCGGTGTGCACGCAAGGACGGCCCTGACAGGAGTTACGGTCGGAGTTGATGTTACTGGTTCTGAGAAAGTATGGAGAACATTCCAAGCGGTTGGAGATATCGCATTTGCTTATGCCTACTCAACCGTACTTATTGAGATACAGGCAAGTTGTCACCTTTAACGTTTAATTTAAATGTTTTTAAACATCTCGCACACCTGTTAAGAAAGGAGTATTAGTATTTCACTATAACCCTTATTAAATGTTTCAGCTAATACAAATGGTATCTTTAAGGAAAAAATAAAAATATACTCAGACCTGAATATACTACATATTTTTATAATTTAATATAACGGAAAATATGGTTATAATTGAAAGTTGAAACTTATGTTAAAACTTTGTATTTGCAACTCTAAAACTAAACTCAGTTTAAAACAAAATTAGCCATAAACTGACACTTCTGAAATGGAAGGATTATGTTTAGAGCTGAGTTTTAGAGACAGCGATAAGAGAGAGCCAAAAGAAATTTAAACGTGTGTCGGTTTGTGACAAAGTAAAGGCCATTTCAGATGAATTATTATTTGTAGTAAAACATGAGAGGAAAGGAAACCAGAGTCTAACTAGTAGGCTTTTATTCAATAAATACTTTTAAAATGATTTAACTTTGAGTACGGTTTACAACTGATGTTTTGGCTTCTTTTGTATACAAAAGATTAATATTCTAACTTAATTAATGTATTTCATTTTAAAAGTAAAAAAAAAAATCTAAAAATATGAATTGTAGAATTTTATTGGAAAAAAACAAAACTAACAAAAACTAATTAATCAAAAATGTATTTAATCAACTCTTGACTTAGTTAATTTTATACTTTTATATTTATGACTAAATAACATTAAAGTCACCAAATATTGTAAGTGGTCTGGTGGTCTGTGTGCTTTAACTTTCTTTTTCTCAAAAAAAAAAAAACATTAAAGTCACCAATTACGTATTGTCATTTCAGATAATTGTAAACGATTTAGTGAACTACATTTTGTGTGTGTTTTGATCTACCACTACTAAAGTATGTACAACCGTTCATCTCTAAACCATGGCAGGACACCTTAAAAGCAAGTCCACCATCAGAAAACAAAGCCATGAAAAGAGCAAGCCTTGTGGGTGTATCCACAACGACCTTCTTTTACATGTTATGCGGGTGTGTGGGTTATGCTGCCTTTGGCAATAATGCGCCTGGAAATTTCCTAACTGGTTTTGGTTTTTATGAGCCCTTCTGGCTTATCGACTTTGCCAATGTCTGCATCGCTGTGCATCTTGTTGGGGCCTATCAGGTCTTTTGCCAGCCAATCTTCCAATTTGTAGAGAGCCAGAGTGCAAAACGTTGGCCAGATAACAAATTTATTACAGGAGAGTACAAAATGAACGTCCCTTGCGGTGGTGATTTTGGTATCAGCTTGTTTAGATTGGTTTGGAGGACTTCATATGTTGTAGTTACGGCTGTTGTAGCAATGATCTTCCCTTTCTTCAACGATTTCTTGGGTCTTATTGGAGCAGCTTCCTTTTGGCCTTTGACTGTTTACTTTCCCATTGAGATGCATATTGCTCAGAAAAATATGAAGAAATTTTCTTTCACTTGGACATGGCTGAAAATCTTGAGCTGGGCTTGTTTCCTCGTCTCCCTCGTTGCTGCTGCTGGATCTGTGCAAGGACTCATACAAAGTCTTAAGGATTTCAAGCCTTTCCAGGCTCCCGAGTAGAACTGTGTTTTGTCTAATTTCTTCAAGAACACAACTCCCTTGCACTCTCTCTCCAATAATAGTGTATGTTCGTTTGTAATATATTTGTGTTGTTGTTTCATTACGAAATGTTGAACCTATATTTGCTTGTCTGAAACAAATCTATCATCAATAAGTCCCTCTTTCTTTTCTTTGTCCATGGTACCTCAGTTTCTTTTTGTATTATGAGAAGTATGATAATGTGATGAGATAGGTTTGAAGAATTGTACTGCTCTCATATCTTATTCAATGTACGTAAAACACATTTATATACAAAGTAAAGAAAATAACTAGATTAACTACAGAGAATGAAATATTAATGATAAATTAAAATATCTATAGAGGTTGTATCAAAAATATGATTGGAGAGACTGAACATCAAATTATAATTACTCAGTATAATTATTATTTCTTTAATATGTCCCCTCAAGATGGAGGGGAGTCACTCCAATCTTGAACAATGATGATGAAAACTGGTGAAACGGAGCTGATATTTGTTAAAGGTGCAGCAGACACCAATAATGTTTTATTTCTCTTATTCTAATGGAATGGCTGAGTTATAGCAAAATGTAAAGCATGGCGTGCAAAAGAGTGTGTGACTCGGTGGAAAAGAGGGAAAACATTTTTTAAAGGTTTTTTTTTTTCTCTTCTTATCTTTTGGACTTATACAAATAAAGTCTAGAAAACAAAAAGGCACTTAGCCTATAAAAGATAAGATAACACCAAATCGTATAAATTTATGGAACACGTTTTAAAGAGAAGAAAGGAAGAACAAAAATTGGCATAATAAAAAAATTTAAAAAGATGATTCAAAAGTCTGATATCTTGCACATTTGTATTGTTTTAACTCTTCATTCTTGAATGTTTTGATCATTTAGATTAGAAATTATGCATTTTAGTTTCTTTTTTGCATTGCATAAGTCTTTATCAGGTGTTGGAGTGTCCATTGGAGTTTTAGGAGATACTTGTAAGGATTTGGAATCAAAAAGGGAATGGAAAATGTTGCTTGAGTGAGCAGAGCACCGGAGCGAGTTACGGGAGCGACCTACGACACCCACTCCAGACGAAACGAAGACAGCACGACCTCTTGCACCGAGGTGAGGCACCCGCTCTGAGCTCAACCTCTCGTCGACAACTTTCGAGAAGTGGAGCGACCTGGTGGAGCAACGTCATGAACCCGTGCGCGATTTGAAGACGTGAAGATGGCATTTAGAGCGACGTCCCGCAGCGGGGTGACTAACCTGCTCCAGATGTGGAACGACCTGGCGGAGAGACGTCATGCATGAACCCGCGTGCGATTTGAAGACGTGAAGCAAACATATTGGAGCGACGTTCCGGAGCGAGGTGACTAACCCGCTCCAGATGGAGAGCGACCTGGCGGAGCAACCTATTGTACCCGCGGCGTGTATTTTCTTCTGATCAAAAATTTATGTTTAATTTGGGCCTTTCAGGTTGTTGACTGAGTCCATTAGGTTTTATAAGTCATATAAATACTCTCTAAACCTAATGTTAGGATCATATCTTGTTTTTTATCTAATCAAAATGTCACCTTAGGTGAAAGATCTAATCTTGATCAATTTCTCTTGTGTTTACTTGATTGCTTTGATCATTAATCATGTTTAGACTTAGATCAAATAATGATCTAGTGTTTACCATGATAATGAGTGAGTAGTCATCTTTGGATTCATGGGTTAGGATGATTAGGATGATTAAGTGATGATCTAGAATGTTTAGCTAAGCTAGAGTTGGCCATTCTGGTTTTGAACTCTAGACATTTCATTACTCAGAAGGTGTTCGATGAAATGTCTGAGCCAACTCAACATGCTCTTAGCTTAGCCTACCAAAGGGATTTGATGTTAGGGAAGTTAGGAAAGTTGAATGATTCATTCTTAATGATTGCTTGATTGACACAAATCAAAGGAATTTGATGTTTGATCATGAGAGTAAATGAGCTTTTATCTTGGAAGAGAACTTGCTTAGAATTGATATCTAGACCTAGGGAAATGTGTTGATTGAAACCTTGCCATTTTAGATTAAATTTTAGTCATCTGAAATCAAAATCTTGTGTCCATGATTCCTCTTTTATCTATTTGATTGAAAGTTGCTTGTTAGTTGTTCTTGAAACTTGTTAGTTTGATTGAATAACCTCATCTTATTGATTGCATTTAGCTTAATTGAAAACCTGAATTCTCTTTGATTCAAGACTCTTAGAAATGGATTGACATATTAATTACTATAATGATTTGATTATTTGACCCTTTGAAAAGTCCATTTCAAATTTGGCGCCGTTGCCAATTCTAAGTTGATTTTGACATTGAGATTTGGTTCTTGCTTGAGACTAAATTTTATTTTCTTATATCTAGTTAGTGATTCTCTTTCCTAGCCTTTTGTATCTCAGGTGCATGAACTTGCGGAGTAGAGGTCCAACAGACATAGTTCCAAGAGTTGAAGATATTAGAGCACTTGAAAGGGAGATTGCAAGGAGGAGAAGAGAAGAAGAGCAACATGCTCACTTAGACAGATTGGGATTTATGATGGATCAACATCAGAATCAGCCTCAAGATGGAGTGGGAAATGGCCAAGGAGCTGACAACCTTAGGCCACAACACCCACAACGCCAAGCTAGAGCTAGTGGCACACATGATGAGCCCAATATCCATGGGCATAGAACTGGCATCAGAGCACCAGCTGTGGAAAACAGCTGTGGAAAACAACAACTTTGAGATCAAGTCAAGCTTGATAAACATGATCCAGGGCAACAAGTACCATGGTCTTGCCTTGGAAGATCCACTAGACCACTTGGATAACTTTGATAAGCTGTGTGGAACTACAAAAATCAATGGTGTCTCTGAAGATGCATTCAAGCTAAGGTTGTTTCCATTCTCTTTGGGAGACAAAGCTCACAAATGGGAGAAAGCCTTTCAAGAGATTCAATCACCACATGAGATGAGTGCAAGAAAGTGATGTTAGGAGTTTTCAAGGCTCCTAAGACAAATGTTGTAGT
>NC_027749.1:14835967-14836365 GCF_000695525.1 Brassica oleracea var. oleracea | reverse complement strand
AAGAACACAAGAACATAACAATCAAAATCCAAGAGATGAACTTCTCAGGAGATTTTTTGTGTATTTCTCAATAGATCAAAAGATAGTCTGCCTGATGGCTACAAAAGATGTTTAAAACATAGGTTTTTCCAAGTGCAAAACGTCCAAAATAAATTGCAAAAAGGTCCTCGAGAAATTATGATTTTCGGCAGCAAAATAATGCGGAGCGACTTGCAGGTGTCGCTCCGGAAGGTCGCTCCAGGGCCAATTTTTGGTGTCTTCGGGCGAGAGGTCCCGAGCGACTTTGGTGTGTCGCTCCAGCGGGTCGCTCTGGATCGGGAGCGACCTTGGTAGGTCGCCCTGAGAGGTCGGTCCAGGGTCATCTAAGACTGTTCGGAGTAACGAGAACGCGAGCGACT
>NC_027749.1:14834309-14835795 GCF_000695525.1 Brassica oleracea var. oleracea | reverse complement strand
TCACATATTTCACCTCCTTTGAGCTCCAAATGCATCCAAATAGCCCCAAGAACTCCATGTGGCACTCCAACACCTGATAGAGACTCATGTATGCAAAATATAACCTAAACATGGCTAAATCCTAGTCTATATGATCAAAATGCACATGGATGAATGGATAAGATAATGGAAATATGCAAGATATCATAAAGCCTTCTTCACCAAGTTCTTCTCTACTTCAAGAACTGCTAAGCTAAGGAATGAGATCTCTAGATTTCATCAACGGAATCTTGAAGGCTTTGGTGGTCAAGTCAGCTCTTCTACCTCTACTACACAAGAGAGTAGCACAGATACAATGCTGAAACAAATCTTGGAGTCTCAACTAGAAGTGAGAAGCACATTGAATATGAGCTGAAGAACCTTCACACCAAAGTTGATGGAAGCTACAATGATCTTAACAACAAGTTCTCAAACCTTGCTTCCAACTTCAAAGCTTTTGAGAACCAGTTTGCTTCAATGAGTAGTAACTCCAAACGTCCTATGGGATCACTTCCCGGAACTTCTGAGCAAAACCCCAAGGAGACAATGAAATCCATCACCCTAAGGAGTGGTAAACAATTGCCACCTAAAACTCTCATTAGGGATAATGAGAAGCAAGATGGGGAGGTGGTCATCAATGTGGATGATGATGTGGTTATTGTGGATGAGAAAACCAATGAAGAGATCTTGGAGAAGATAGTTGAAGCTAAAGGGAAAGGAAAGGTTGGAGAAGAGAAGAAGGTTGTGAACAAAAATGAAGCTGCTACTTCATCAAAAGTGAAGCAAAACTTTCCTTCCCTGGTAGATTCAAGAGATAGCTTTTGGAGAAATACAAGGCCTTGTTTGAGAAGCAAATGAGTGAAGTTCAGATCACCATGCCCATTATTGATGCCTTCATGCTAGTGCCTCAATACAGCAAGTTCCTAAAAGATGTTGTAACCAAGAAGAAGAAAGAGATGGATGGTAGTTCTCACCCATGAATGCAGTGTCATTATACAGCAGTTAACCATCCCCAAGAAGCTTGAAGATCCAGGAAGCTTCACTCTACCTTGTTCCATTGGGCAATTGGCTTTTGAGAAGTGTCTATGTGATTTGGGAGCAAGTGTGAGCCTTATGCCTCTCTTCATTGCTAAAAGGCTCGGATTTACACAATACAAGAAGTGTACTCTCTCTTGTGCTAGTTGATCGCTCAGTGAAGATTCCCATTGGTATCCTAGAAGATCTCTCTGTTATGGTTGGAAATTATGAGATTCCTACAGATTTTGTGGTGTTGGAGATGGATGAAGAACCAACAGATCCTCTGATATTAGGGAGACCTTTCTTGGCTACAGTAGGAGCTGTTGTGAATGTTAAGGAAGGGAAGATTGATCTTCATCTTGGCAAAGGGAACATCCTGCATTTTGATATCAAGGAGGTGATGAAGAAGCCCACTACCCAAAGCCAAGCATTCTACATTGAGGAGATGGAA
>NC_027749.1:14827630-14833927 GCF_000695525.1 Brassica oleracea var. oleracea | reverse complement strand
CATCTAGAGGATGAATCTATGACTTCTATAGAACATCAAAGAAGGTTGAACCCCAACTTGAAAGATGTTGTTAAGAAAGAGATTCTAAAACTCCTAGATGCAGGTGTAATCTATCCTATTTCAGATAGCAAATGGGTGTCTCCCGTGCATGTTGTCCCAAAGAAGGGTGGAATAACTGTGGTTAAAAATGATAAGAATGCACTAATTCCAACAAGAACAATAACGGGACATAGGATGTGCATAGATAACTTAACTCAGCATCTAGAAATGATCATTTTCCATTGCCATTCATTGATCAAATGTTAGAGAGACTTGCAAATCATCCCTATTATTGTTTTCTTGATGGGTATTCATGGTTCTTCCAAATCCCCATACATCCAAATGATCAAGAGAAAACGACTTTCACATGCCCTTATGGTACCTTTGCTTATCGAAGGATGCCATTTGGGCTATGTAATGCTCCAGCCACCTTCCAAAGGTGCATGATGTCTATTTTCTCTGATCTTATAGAGGATGTTGTGGAGGTGTTCATGGATGACTTCTCTGTCTACGGATCTTCGTTTTCTGCTTATTTGTCCAATCTGTGCAGGGTCCTAAAGAGATGTGAAGACACCAACCTTGTGCTGAACTGGGAGAAGTGTCACTTCATGGTTAAAGAAGGGATTGTGCTTGGACACGAGATTTCAGAGAAGGGGATTGAAGTGGACAAGGCTAAGATTGAAGTGATGGTTGGGTTAGCTCCACCAAAGACAGTAAAAGACATTAGAAGCTTCCTTGGTCATGCTGGATTCTATAGAAAATTCATCAAAGACTTCTCCATGATAGCTAGACCAATGAATAAGCTTCTATGCAAGGAAGATGCATTCAACTTTGATTGGGAGTGTCTAGAAGCATTCAAGAAGTTGAAGGACAAGCTGATTAGTGCCCCCATTGTGCAGCAACCGGATTGGGATCTCTCCTTTGAGATCATGTGTGATGCTAGTGATTATGCTGTGGGAGCTGTCCTTGGTCAGAAGAAAGACAAGAAGACTCATGTGATCTACTATGCAAGTAAAACTCTTGATGAAGCCCAAATGAAGTATGCTACAACTGAGAAGGAGTTGTTAGCCATTGTCTATGCCTTTGAGAAGTTCAGAGCTATTTGGTTGGGTCAAAAGTCATAGTCCACACTGATCATGCTGCATTGAGACACCTTTTGGCCAAGAAAGATGCTAAACCAAGACTGTTAAGGTGGATCCTGCTGCTGCAAGAGTTTGATCTTGAGATCAAGGACAAACCAAGAGTTGAGAATGGTGTAGCTGATCACTTGTCTAGACTGAAGATTGAGTGTGGGATCCCCATTGATGAAGGGCTTCCAGAAGAACAGATCATGGCTATTAGAGCAGTAGTAGCAGTTTGTGAAATTGGAAAGAAGTTTGAAGAGGAGAAAGGAACTGAAGAGAAAGGTCATTGGTATGCTGATTTGGTGAACTACTTAGCTTGTGGAAGAGAGCCATTGGGTCTTGAGGGATATGCCAAGAAGAAGTTCTACAAAGATGTGAAGAGATACTATTGGGATGAGCCTTACCTCTACATATTTTGTATAGATCAACTCTATAGAAGAGTAGTAGCTAAAGAAGAAGTTGATGAGATCCTTACACATTGTCATGGATCATTCTATGGAGGTCATTTTGCTACTTTCAAGACAGTTTCAAAGGTGTTACAAGCTGGGTTTTGGTGGCCTCATATGTTCAAGGACACTCAAGACTTTGTCTCTAGGTGTGATTCATGCCAAAGCCAAAAGGAATGAGATGCCTCAAAATCCAATCTTTGAAGTTGAAGTTTTTGATGTGTGGGGTATTGAATTCATGGGACCATTTTCATCTTCTTTTGGCAACAAGTACATCCTTGTAGCTGTTGACTATGTCTCCAAGTGGGTGGAAGCTGTAGCAAGTCCAACTAATGATTCTAGAGTGGTGATCAAGATGTTCAAAAGCATCATCTTTCCAAGGTTTGGAGTTCCAAGAGTTGTGATCAGTGATGGAGGCTCTCACTTCATCAACAAGCTGTTTGAAGGTCTTCTCAAGAAGAAAGGTGTGAAGCACAAGGTGGCAACACCTTACCATCCTCAGACAAGTGGGCAAGTTAAGATCTCCAACAGGGAAATCAAATCTATCCTAGAGAACATTGTGGGAACTAAAAGGAAAGATTGGTCTGACAAGCTTGATGATGCACTTTGGGCTTATAGGACAGCTTACAAGACTCCTTTGGGAACCACACCTTTCAACCTTGTGTATGGAAAAGCTTGTCATCTACCAGTTGAGCTTGAGTACAAGGCATTGTGGGCTGTTAAGTTGCTGAATTTTGACATCAAGAGTGCCTAGGAGAAGAGACTTTTCCAACTCAATGAGCTTGATGAGATTAGACTGGATGCTTTTGAGAACTCAAGGATCTACAAGGAGAAAACCAAAGCTTTTCATGATGAGAAGATCTTGAAGAGAGAGTTCAGTGCTGGAGATCAAGTGCTTCTCTACAACTCTAGACTAAAGTTGTTTCCCGGAAAGCTCATGTCTAGATGGTCCGGTCCTTTCAAGATCAAGGAAGTTAGGCCATATAGAGCAATTGTGTTATGGAACAAAAATGGTGGAGACTTTACAGTGAATGAGCAGAAGATTAAGCTCTACATGGGAACCACAACAGAGGAGGAAGGAATATCGGTTCCGCTCTCCGATCCCATCTCCGCCTAGCCAAAAGGGAACAAAGTCAAGATAGAGACTTAAAACAAGCTCACTTGGGAGGAAATCTCATGACTATCCTTGTACATATTTCGTTTTAGGACTTTTTGATCAGTGGGTCGAGTTCACATCAGGTTTGGTGGGTAAACCGGTCACCAGCAGGTTGAAGGATCAGTTTTCAGTTAAATTGCACTAGAGCGGGGTGTGGCAACGAGGTGAGCATGTCGCGCTGTAAATTGGTCTACTCGAAGCATCTCAGCGCGGGGTAATGCAGCGAGGTATAGAGGTCGCTCTGCGTGTTGACAGCTCGAGCTTACCTGGAGCGAGCAAGTGTTGCGAGGTGATGAAACCGCGCGTCAAAATTAAAAAAATGGTGGCCGAAGTTGGCGCGGGGTGATGGCAGCGGGGTGCTGAAGTCGCTCCGTAACTACAGAATCTGTTGGCGGTTCAGCGCGGGGAGACGCAGCGAGGTCTGGTACACGCGCGTCAAAACATAGTTTATAATCGAGTTTGGAGCGGGGTGATGCAGCGGGGTCTGGACGTCGCGTCACGACTCGAAGATTCGGACGACGGTTCAGCGTGGGGAGACGCAGCGGGCCAAGGGAGTCGCGCGTCGAAATCTAAAATGTAATAGAGTTCGGAGCGGGGTATGGCAGCGAGGTACCGAAGTCGCTACACGACCGCCCAGGTATGATTTCTTGACCTGAAACCCGACGACTCGACCCATACCCGACGACCCGACCCGACCTACCCCTAACCCTACCCCGCGCTCTCGCCTCTGTCTCTCCCGTTTTCCTCTCTTTTCCACAAAACAAAAACATACTCTCTCAAATTTCCCAACTCCAAAAACCCCATAACTCACTCAAACCTTCCCCAAATCCGCCCATTCCTGTTTCTAAATCCAAGCTTTCGCCCCTATAGTCTATTTTATTGAATCAATTCATCTTTTCATTCTAATCCACGCAAGGTATAGAGATTCAAAGATAAATTTCGTGGGTTCATGAACCCTAGAAATTAAAACTCGAGTTTAGCTTAATTTCTTGCTTGATTCTTGTGAATTTGACTAGGGAAAGCTTATATATCGTGTTGGGTTGGTAATTTCATGGTAGAATTGAGTTGAATCCGAAATTGAAAAATTAGGGTTCATGAGATTTGGAAATTTTCGAAATTGTCCACATTGAGTTTGAATGTTGTTTAGATTGAGGTATTTGGATGTTTTAGAGTTTCTTAGGAAGTTTTCTCAATTTAGAGCACAATTGTTCAATGAAAACATACTTAATTGTCATTTTCATGCTTGAGAACATTGAGAAGCTTGATTCTTTGTTTATAACTCTATCACTTAGACCTAATTCTCTATTGATGTTGAAATGTGATAGTCTTTCCTAAAGCTGATTGTTCAATTAATTGAATTCACATTTGCAACTTCATTTTTACTCCTCTTTTGTACCTCTTGCTAATACTCTACCAAGGTTTGAATGTTACAGGTACAATGACAAAGACAAACAAAACAGATATGGAGGCTAAGAAGGCAGCAGCTGCAAAGAGGGAAACTGCACTTAGAGGAAAGCCCCTAGAACCTTCTGAGCCAAGCTAATAAGGAGTGGAGAGAACATCTAGACAGCAAGTTCTGGCTACAAAGAAGGCAAAGGAAAGAGAGAAGAAAGCGGGTAAAGTTGTGGCATCTTCTTCTAGGGATGAAGGAGAAGAAGAGCAGCTCCTTCAAAAAAAGCCAAGATGTCTAAAGGAAAGGAGATTGCTGTTGAAAGGGACATGAGCAAGACACCAACTGTTGATGAGTTATACCATCACTTGGCTAAAGGTGTTGCTTGGGTTCCAACACGCTTCGCTGACACCAAAATGATGGAAGAGCTAGGAATCGAAGGAGATGTTAGGACAATGCTGCAGCACATGAAGATGGAGAGCTTCTATTCCATGGCCTACCCTACTTATGTGGAAGTTTCATGTCAATTCTTTGCAACTCTTGAAGCTACTTTCCATGAAATTGAGCATGTGAGACAAGGGTGGGGCAAGATAAAGTTTAAGGTCAATGGAAAGACTCATTACATGAGTTTCAAAGACATAGGAGCAATGATGGGGATTGAGGACAATGAAGATCCAACTCTCTCAAGATTCAACAAGCTCCCTACAGGTGTTTGGAGAGTGATAAGTGGCAATCCGCATGCTAATGGTCATGACAAGAACTCAGCCATCAGACATCCAGCAGTGCGCTATCTTCACAGGATACTCGTCCACACACTATACCCTCGAAAGGAACCGGGGACAGTCAATGAAGAAGAGTTGAGGTTACTCTACCGAGCTGTTAGAGATAATGTTACACCTGAACAGCTTGAGGAGTTTGAAGAGATTGATGACATGACGTTTCCCACAACAAACATTTTCGAAGACTTCGGAATGGTTGGTCTCTTTGTGGAGCACCTCATGTACTACAAAGATTGGGCTTGGACTACACTGATTCATCTCCTCAGCTTGGAATTGGTGGTTTGATAACCCCCCTGCTAATAGCCAATGGTGTGAACTTGGGGAATGATCCCAAAGGACCATCATTCATTGATGCTCCTTATTTGAGGATTGCTACTTACATTGGTGGGAGGTATCATGAGAAGGTTGTCTACACATACTACCACAAAGGAAGGATGGTTGAGTTGCTGCTTCCACATAGAGAGCTCCCAAACATAGAGAATCCGGGGATCATCCACTTTAACATAGCTGAATCAGAGTTCTTTGAACCCCATGGCCCTATAGATCATGTGACTGCTCCTAGAAGAAGGAGAGGTGGAGTGAGAGGTAGTGTAAGAGCTGGAACAAGTGCTGCTACACAAGGGAAATCTGCTACCCCCCCATCTATGGCCCTCCTCGCTACCACTTTACTCAGCGCTCAACAGCTCCACCTCACGGCCCTCTCCGTGAAGCTCATGAGCACATTGACAATCTTCAAAGATGGAACAAGGCTCGGGACAGGACAATCTTCAAGATAAAGATCAAGTACAAGGAGCTTAAAAAGACAGTGAAGAGGCAAGCTGAAGCTTCAGCTCAATTCATGAAGAAGGTGGCTGATCTTTTGGTTAGGGGAGGAGTAGGAGGATGTAGTTCTGAAGACTTTTTCACTAGAGACACCTCAGTTCCTCAACCCCAACCCTTTGACCCTGTCACAAACCCTTCTTTGGCCCTTGGACCGCCCCTAACTGTCCGCCAGCTCTTGCGTCTGGCACGAAACCCCGAAGCTCCTGAATCCAACTCCGGGAATAAGTCTCCTTCCCTTGCCTCAACCGATGACGAAACCGACAATGAGGAGGTTGCCAACAAGCCTCAAGCATACTTCACTACCTTCCCCGATGACACCGGAGACGAGGCCACGGCCTTTTTCCCGGACGCTTACACATGTACTCCATCACCTCACCATTGTATATACCAGTTTAGTTTTCATTTAACTTTCTTTTCGGTATCTCTTCCTCTCTTGGACACGCAGAGACTGTGTGATTCAAGTGTGGGGGAGGTACCAAGTATTTAATCATCTTAGAGTGTTTTATGGCATGCATTGTAGATACATATTTGCATAGAAAAT
>NC_027749.1:14824656-14826632 GCF_000695525.1 Brassica oleracea var. oleracea | reverse complement strand
ACATGCATTGTAGATACATATTTGCATAGAAAATCCAAAAAAATTTGAAATTTAAAAAAAAAAAAACAACAAAAAGAAGCATGTAGTTGCATTTTTAAAGATTGAGTCTAGAGCATACATCTATTTGCATAGAAAATTCAAAAAAAAATTTAGATGTCTAGGATCATATAGGTTGCATTCATTTGCATAGGGAACTAGGATTGAAATACCTTGTAAAGAACACATGTCTAGAACTCAATCTAACATCCTAGCCAAACATATCAAGTAGCTTAAGCATCTCTTGAAAAAACTTGTAAGCTTCGAGCCTTGAAAACTCTTCTTGAAACTTGTTGCTTGTTTGATGATTGGCATTGTTCTTGAAACCAGCTCCAACTTGAATCTAGACTTGAATGAACTTAATCTCTCTTGCATATGGGCACTTGCATACTTAGTCATGGATCTCATACACATTTGGGTTATCTTATTCCATTTTACCACTCTTTGTTAACCCAAATGGCACTTCATACCCTTGAACCATAGCCATTCTTTTGAGACCAAACATTGATTTGCATGAGTGAGACCTCTTTTGATAGTTTGTCATGTGCAAAATCTTGAGAGTATTGGAGGCGACATAGATTTGTTCTCATCTCTTTCAACCATAGGAACCTCATTTGAGCTAGCATCTAGGATGGTGAGTGGGTTTATGTGTTCTAAAGGTTTAATGTCTTGGGTTTGGGATGTGAAAAAGTTGAGAAAAATGAATAAGATAGTGCAAAAGAAAAGGAAAAACCCTAGGGATCAAAAGAAAGAAAGCTCTAGATTATGTCATTTGCGACCTTTCCCCCATAAAAAAAAAAAAAAAAAAAAAAAAGAAAAAGAAAAAGAAAGTCTCAATAAGATAGTGGGGAAGGAAAAAGAAAAAAGAGTTAGAGCTAAGAAGTGAAAAGAAGGTCCTTAGTTGGTTGAGTCAAAATAAAAAGAGAGTTGTTCATTGGGTGAGTGATGTAAGTGGGTGTTATTGTTAATTTGGGTGTTGGGTGATGTAATATGAGGATAGAACTTGGGATCTCTTGAGAAAATGACAGAATGATGAGAATGGATCTATGTATGCATGATCATCTTAAAGTGTTTTATGACATGCATTGTAGATACATATTTGCATAGAAAATCCAAAAAAATTTGAAATTTAAAAAAAAAAAAAAAAACAACAAAAAGAAGCATGTAGTTGCATTTTTAAAGATTGAGTCTAGAGCATACATCTATTTGCATAGAAAATTCAAAAAAAAAAAAAAATTAGATGTCTAAGATCATATAGGTTGCATTCATTTGCATAGGGAACTAGGATTGAAATACCTTGTAAAGAACACATGTCTAGAACTCAATCTAACATCCTAGCCAAACATATCAAGTAGCTTAAGCATCTCTTGAAAAAACTTGTAAGCTTCGAGCCTTGAAAACTCTTCTTGAAACTTGTTGCTTGTATGATGATTGGCATTGTTCTTGAAACCAGCTCCAACTTGAATCTAGACTTGAATGAACTTAATCTCTCTTGCATATGGGCACTTGCATACTTAGTCATGGATCTCATACACATTTGGGTTATCTTATTCCATTTTACCACTCTTTGTTAACCCAAATGACACTTCATACCCTTGAACCATAGCCATTCTTTTGAGACCAAACATTGATTTGCATGAGTGAGACCTCTTTTGATAGTTTGTCATGTGCAAAATCTTGAGAGTATTGGAGGCGACATAGATTTGTTCTCATCTCTTTCAACCATAGGAACCTCATTTGAGCTAGCATCTAGGATGGTGAGTGGGTTTATGTGTTCTAAAGGTTTAATGTCTTGGGTTTGGGATGTGAAAAAGTTGAGAAAAATGAATAAGATAGTGCAAAAGAAAAGGAAAAACCCTAGGGATCAAAAGAAAGAAAGCTCTAGATTATGTCATTTGAGACATTTCCCCCATAAAAAAAAAAAAAAAAAAAAAAAAAAA
>NC_027749.1:14813357-14823743 GCF_000695525.1 Brassica oleracea var. oleracea | reverse complement strand
AAAAAAAAAAAAAAAAAAAAAAAAAAAAAAAAAAAAAGAAAGTCTCAATAAGATAGTGGGGAAGGGAAAAGAAAAAAGAGTTAGAGCTAAGAAGTGAAAAGAAGGTCCCTAGTTGGTTGAGTCCAAATAAAAAGAGAGTTGTTCATTGGGTGAGTGATGTAAGTGGGTGTTATTGTTAATTTGGGTGTTGGGTGATGTAATATGAGGATAGAACTTGGGATCACTTGAGAAAATGGTAGAATGATGAGAATGGATCTATGTATGCATGAATTGCTTCTAGTCTTAGATAAATTTTGCATAATGATCAAGCTCCTTGTTCTCTAGCGATAACCACCTTGAAATGATGCATTTAAACCCTCCTCTCATTCATATTAGACAATTTGCTTCCCTACCCATATGACTGAGATCATGTGCCCATTTGTAAGACTTCACCTTGTGTGTGTGTGTGTGAATGAATGTGAGAGCTGGCTAAGGAACTTGTTGGTTGGATGACAATGTGCCTTGTGTAGAGATAAAAGAGTCTTGATATGCCTTGAGAAACTAGAGTGCACTAAGAGAGTTGTTCATGCTATTTGCTATGTTTTCCTTAGGATGTTAGGTTGATGGCTAGAAAGTGTCCTTTTGGGTTATGAGTTCTCATTTCCAAACCTCTCTCCCTTTTGCTCTTGAAAGTTTACACTTGGACAAGTAAAGGACTAGTGTGGGGGAGTTGATATCTTGGACATTTGCATTTTTTTAACTTTTCATTCTTGCATGTTTTGATCATTTAGATTAGGGATTATGCATTTTAGTTTCTTTTTTGCATTGCATAAGTCTTTATCAGGTGTTGGAGTGTCCATTGGAGTTCTTGGAGATGCTTGTAAGCATTTGAGATCAAAAAGGGAGTGGAAAATGTTGTTTGAGCGAGCAGAGCACCGGAGCGGGTTACGGGAGCGACCTACGACACCCGCTCCAGACGAAACAAAGACAGCGCGACCTCTTGCACCGAGGTGAGGCACCCGCTCTGAGCTCAACCTCTCGTCGACAAATTTCGAGAAGTGGAGCGACCTGGTGGAGCAACGTCATGAACCCGCGCGCGATTTGAAGACGTGAAGATGGCATTTAGAGTGACGTCCCGCAGCGGGGTGACTAACCCGCTCCAGATGTGGAGCGACCTGGCGGAGCAACGTCATGAACCCGCACGCGATTTGAAGACGTGAAGCAAACATATTGGAGCGACGTTCCGGAGCGAGGTGACTAACCCGCTCCAGATGGAGAGCGACCTGGCGGAGCGACCTATTGTACCCGCAACGTGTATTTTCTTCTGATCGAAAATTTATGTTTTATTTGGGCCTTTCAGGTTGTTGACTGGGGCCATTAGGTTTTAGAAGTCATATAAATACTCTCTAAACCTAATGTTAGGATCTTATTTTGTTTTCTATCTAATCAAAAGGCCACCTTAGGTGAAAGATCTAATCTTGATCAATTTCTCTTATGTTTACTTGATTGCTTTGATCATTAATCATGTTTAGACTTAGATCAATTAATGATCTAGTGTTTACCATGATAATGAGTGAGTAGTCATCTTTGGTTCATGGGTTAGGATTATTAGGATGATCAAGTGATGATCTAGAATGTTTAGAGTAGATTAATATGTTTCCTTGCTTGATTGAGTGATCTTAATGCTAAGCTAGAGTTGGCCATTCTGGTTTAGAACTCTAGACATTTCATTACCCGGAAGGTGTTTGATGAAATGTCTGAGCCAACTCAACATGCTCTTAGCTTACCCTACCAAAGGGATTTGATGTTAGGGGAGTTAGGAAATTTGAATGATCCATTCTTAATGATTGCTTGATTAACACAAACCAAAGAAATTTGATGTTTGATCATAAAAGTAAATGAGCTTTTATCTTGGAAGAGATGCTTAGAATTGATATCTAGACTTAGGGGAATGTGTTGATTGAAACCTTGTCATTTTAGATTAAATCTTAGTCTTCTAAAATCAAAATCATGTGCCTATGATTTGAAAGTTGTTTGTTAGTTGTTCTTGAAACTTATTAGTTTGATTGAATAACCTCATCTTATTGATTGCATTTAGCTTAATTGAAAACCTGAATTTTTTTTGATTCAAGACTCTTAGAAATGAATTGACATTTTAATTACTATAATGATTTGATTATTGGACTCTTTTTTCAAAGTCTACGAAGACTTGAATAAGAAGCTCAATGTCTTAAATTTAGAGGTTCATGAAGAACTTGCCGTTGGAAAATTATCAGGAAACTTTATATACGGATGACGGCTTCACTTCTCGATAAAGCGGTAGAAAATTGGAAGGAAAAATTGTCAGTCCTTAAAGGATGGGTTGGATGTTGCACCATTCAATTTTTGAATAGATTACAAATGAAATCTTTGTAACAGTGTCCGTCGTTAATTGTAAATTATCAATGACTGATTGGTTTTGGAACAAGGAGGGAAGATTGTCAGAGTTCTCATGCGGGCAACTATAACCATGACATCAAACTGATGCTGAAATTATACCAAATATGATGTTTTGGTATCGTATCATATTTTATTTTTTCTGTAATTATAATACTAAATTTTACACCAAAATTATTATTTTATATAACTTAATTTTAATTTAACAATTTGAATACCTTAAATTGTTTTAACTGATATATAATCATTTTACTACATTTAAATTATATATATTTTTGTTAAAATCTTGCAATTTATGTTTCTATAAAAATATTTAGTTTCAATTAAAAGTTATTTTATTAAAAATAAAAAATACAAAAATATGTAGGGTATCATATTTTGTTAAGTATGATATACATAATAAGATTAACCATTTTAATACTTTAATCATTTGTGATTGATAATAATTATTTCTTTCAGTTAAATTATATATTTGTTTGTTAAAATTTTGTAATATGTATTTCTTTGAGATATTAGTTACAATATAAGTTTATATTATAAAATATAAACAAAAGTATGTAGGATAAAATTAAAACATAATAAAATGTATATTTTAACATTTAGTAAGATGAATAGTGTTATATCAAATTTGGTGTTTACTTATGACCTATTACCCACAGAAATATATATGAACCGTTTCCATGGAAATGAACCGTCCATTGATAGGAAACTGGATGTCATTCGTGCGCCATGCGCAGACATAATAACTTATTAAAAATATTCTATCAGAGCTACTGGTCGAGCTGTTTCTGCTGTAATATGATTTATCGTCGAAAAAGCAATCGAATGTTGGGCAACGTCAATTAGATTGGTTATCAGTCAAGAGCATTTCGCTCAAACGCACAAAATGCACATCGGAAAACAAAGTCAAGTAACTTCAACAACCAATGGAATACTCTCCCAGTGACACCTACAATAATCCCACAGGAGTCACGGATCAAACTCATACAAGGGCCAATAATCAAACACCCTGAGAGTTCACTTTCACTGAATCAAACCAATAATCCACGTCATGAGCTTATATACGGTTGATGGAGATATGAGAAGTTGAAGTGGATTCCATCTGTTGTCTTTTCTAACTTGAGGAGGGCGGCAATGGACGATGATAGTGGAGGAATGTGGGTGATGCGAGAGATTTGTTTGGTGTTGGGCTGATACTATATATTATTGGGTCTGATGTTTATGTTTGGGCCACTTAGTGGTTGAAATATATTCAACAGTTGGGGGGGGGGGGGCGTCTGGGAAATTTTTCGAGGTTGTGGAATTGGCATGTCTCTATTTGACACTTGAAAAAAATGTTCAATGCTTGTTTTAAAAATAGTGTGGTTTTACTAATGAGATGGGTACAAATGATTGGCTGATTATTAATCAAAAGTAGCAGTCTTTAAAGTGCATGGATTAGATCCTTCTTATATAAAAGAGACAAGAGGTTCATTGTATTTCGCAATATTAGAATTGTGACTAATTTTATTGATAAACGATGATTTTACCGATTTCTGACTTCGATTTTAAAGCTTTTGGTGCTTATCAAGTCTTTTCAGGTATAAACACGTTGGAAGAGAGGTTTTTGTATAAAGAGGAAAGATCAAAGCAAAACATGCAAAAATGTATGTTTTAGTGTTGACCAATGGATCCTTACCCATATCGAGTGATCGCATGAACAACATGAACAAGCTGAATGCTCGATCGATCGAAATGAACATAATGAAGAAAACTGCTCGATCACACATGGTCGATCGATAGCAACAGAACAGATCGATAGCAACGGAACAGATCGGTCGCTCTTGTGTAAGGACCATTTCTGCGCGAGGAAAAATGGATTTTTTGTCGTTTTCTAAGTTTTTTTTTTTTTTTTTTTTACGATGTCGTTTTCTAAGTTTTTGTTTGATTTTCACCTAAAAATTCATGCATGAAATTTTTTGACCTATATGTCATTGTTTAGGTCAGTCACGATGTCGTTTTCTAAGTTTTTGTTTGATTTTCACCTAAAAATTCATGCATGAAATTTTTTGACCTATATGTCATTGTTTAGGTCAAACCTTTTACTCTTTTTTCATTACTCTGAAAATTTGTTAGCTTCGGGAAACAATAAACGTACTATGCTTTGTAGAAGCTTTCTAAACCACATTATTACTGATTTTATGAGACTATGTGATGTATGTAATTGGTGAGAGGGTCTAGAGAGTAACAGATATGTGATACCGAGTTGTGCATAAAGGAATATGGTGATTGTGGGCGCACGGGCAAAGGGATCTAAAAAGACGTATGCAGGTATTCGTGTTAATTTGTTGTCAGGTATTAGTCAGTCATTGTTCTGCATCAAGCCATATAGTTGCGTATGCGTTGAGGCTGGTATAGAAATATTTCATTGAGTAATTCATTTGCTCACTTCTTATTTTATGTCCCTTTGTGTGCAGGACCAGAAATAAAATTAATGGATATGATAGGGCTGATATATTTAAACAAAAGAAAACCTAACAAGACATGCTGGTTTATCTTATGGCGTAGATATATATCTTTAAATCTATGTTCTCTGGCTTGCTGAATGGTAGGTCTTTGGTTCAGGCGGCGCGAGGAGTGGTATGTGTCAAACAGTGTCTCCAAGTGGCGCGTGTAGGTCTTCGGTTCAGACGGCACGGGGAGTGGTATGTGTTTGGTGTTGTCTCTCTGATGTTTCTGCTCCAGTCTTTGTGTTCGATTATCCCACGGCTTTCTCTGGTGTTTGAACCCTTCCTGGAGTTGCGATCTCTTAGAGCATGATTATTTGACGGTTCTTAGAGTGGGGTTCTTAGCGGAATATAAGAACCCATCTCTTAACTTTTAACTAAAAAAGTTAAGAACCGGTTCTTAAAACTCTTATTTAAGAACCGGTTCTTATATTTTTTAGTTAAAAGTTAAGAGACGAATTCTTATATTCCGCTAAGAACCCCACCCTAAGAACCCCCAATAATCATGCTTTTAGGGTCGGGTTTTTGGTTCCGGTTCTTATTTGCTCGAAGGCATTGGTATCTCACGGTGTTCTTCACTTGGTTGTCAGAAAATCCTCCTTTTGTTTTAAGAGGTGGAATGCGCGGGTGTATGTGCAGTTTTGTATGTCTGCGGAGGTGTATTTGGTGACTTGGTGTCTTCCATGCATCCCAGTATTGGAGTTGTGGTATTGCTTCTTCGATAAGAAGTCCCTTTTTGTGACTGTAGGTACCTATTCAACACCATTCAAGGCGGCTCTCTTCTCAATTCGGGTTTCTCTTTCTTGGCGGTTGATCCTCTACTGTTAATGTATGGATTTCTACGATCATATGCTCTACTAAGAGCGTATCAGAACAGAGAAAATGCAAAGATAGAGGAGAAATGGGTTGCTCTGCTCCCAACAAGATTAATCACGATTGAGTAGCGAAAAAGAAGTTGGGCACGAGGTTGTTCACAAGCAATCCGACTCTCTTGTCTCTCCGAAGCTTCGCTGCAAGATTAATGGTTGTACCATCTTTTGTTTCAAGCTTGTCGTTGTATATTGTTCTGATGTCCATTTTGGGTTGAAAATTAATAAATATAAATATTTACCAAAAACATTAATTATACTATTTTCTTTGTATTTACATTGGAATCCACATAAGATATTTTAAACACTTTAAAATATTTTGATATTTTTTTTATCATTTTACACCTAAAATGCTTATACAGTTAAGACACATTTTTCATATACACCAAATAATTGATTAAAACTAATGACATTTGTAATTATAAAATTTAAATAATATATATCGTATGCCCTGTTCGAAAACTCGCCCGCGTAACCGCTTAATCAGCCGCGTCAGCAGTGATCAGAGCTTAACTGTGGCGAGCTGGAGCAAATCAGAGCTTTTAGGCGGAGGACCAAGTTTTTGCCGTGTTACCCGTGTAACAGTGAAATATGCCGTCGTCAATCCAACTCGTTTGATGAAGATCTATAAAATCTAAACTAAAATGACTAAATAAATGATGAAATGAGTGAAAAAATCTGGGAAAATGGTGGAAGCAGCCATTTTTGAGCTTGAGAAAAAGTAGGTTAAAAGAAAGGAGACGACAACAGAATTACCAATTTGCACCTCATTTAAAAACAATAGAAAATAAACCAAACTTGCAAAGATACGTTTCGAACCCGGGGTTATTGCAACATAAACCAGTCACCTACCATATGAGCCAAGACAACTTATTGTACATAGTTGACACATATAATATTTATAGATATATATATACACATAAAAGCCTAGAAACTAGGTCCCGATTAATCCCTGCTTAATCTCTGATTTTTCATTAACTCGCTAGGTCCATATGGACCGCCCGACTAACGCTTAGCGTAGTTCCGAACAAGGATTTTATGTAAACCAATAATTTTATAAATTAATAAAATATTATAGTTTTAATTAATATTATTAATTTATAGAGTATATTGTTAAAAGAAACAAAGCTCAAGCACATTTGATGTTCAAAGACAAAAAGAATAAAGAAATCAATGATTTATCTCTCCTACCTTATCCTCTGCGTGCGACCTAAAAACCCAGATCTGCTCCGGCGTGACCGGCGCGTCCGGCCGTCGGAGGCTCCTCTCTCCCTTACCTTGGTTTGTCTTTGCTTCACGATCATTACCCCTCTCCCATCGCTTTGTTTTCGGTCTCGGGCCAGCGAGTCTCCGTCGTTAAGGAGCCGCGCGCGAGGTTTTTGGCGACGGTGGAGATCCGGCTTGTTCTGGAGTCGAGACGCGGTGTCGTGCAGAGGTTATGGTCGTTGGAGTCGGCTCTTATCGGCTGAGAGAGAGAGAGAGAGGTCATGTTTCCCCTTTAGACTTTGTTTCGAGACCTTCAAGCTCGTGATGGTGAGTTGGCTCGCCGTTCGGTTAGGTAGTGGCTCCATTGCTACTCTTGTCTGGTGTGGTCTGTGATTTTCTCCGAATGGATCGGGAACCCTTACGGTGTTGTTGGGGTTCGCCTCCATCTACGGTGGAATCAAAGACAGCTCTAAGGCTGTTATGTTTCAGAGGCGAGTCGAGGTTGGGTGCGGTGTTGGTTGTACCCGGTCTCTTCAGTCGTCTATGGCTGACTATGGCTCGTGTTGGTGTGTCGAGTGGAGTCCTACACAGTCTTCTATGGCTGTATCAAGCTCTCCTTGGCGCTTCACTTGTCTTTCCGACTTCATCAACTCGTCACCAGTTCGAGTCCTTCACTAGTTTTGTGGCCGCTTCTCTATTGGAGTCGAGCTCTTGTGCTTTCTTTGTTCGGTTTACTCTTGACACGAGTGACTTGTTTACGAGGCACATTCTCCGTTCCTTCGGTTCTTGAAGGCGGCAAGAGGTGTCACGAATTTGTCATTCTGTGGCGGTGTCTCTCTTGGGTTTAGCTACCATCCCAGTGCCGGTGAAGGGTCGGTTGATTCGTCATTGGTAGTGTAGCTGGCTGATATGTGTGCAAGTCGTTAAAGTTCTCTTGGATTGGTGTGTGGTTTGGCGGTCAGGCCTATTTGTTGTACAAGTTAGGTGGCGACAGTAGCAACTTGGATTTGGTAGCGTCTGCAAAGTTCATGGTATGTATTTGAAAACCTTCCCCTACTTGTCGTTTGGAGCTTCATGTTTAGAGATGGTTGCAAGTTTGGTGGAGTTCTTTGGGAACTAGGTACTCCTGAAACGACACGAGAAATCCCGGCATCCGAGGCAAGGAGGTGAACCTCACCTTCTAGTGATTATCGTTAACGGCAGATAACGGTTACCAACTCTGAAGAATTACGAAGACAGATTAGTGAAACGTGCCGGGTTGAGTGGTGGACGAAGCTAGTTATTGTAATAGTTTGACTTTCGAAGTTTTGTACAAAATCAGCTTGTAATAGGATCTGAAATCTCTGTTTATACGGGTAGAATTAATATATAAATATTTTTCTTAAAAAAAAGAACAAAGAAATCAAAATAAATGTGGTTTGCGTCAGCGGTACAATTATAATACCATGGAGAAGAGAGAGAGAGGGAGAGAGTAAAACGGTGGCAGTGCATTTAAGACAAAGATCATCATTGCGAAAGTACGTCATCATTGTAAAATGTCATTAGTTTTAATCTTTAGAAATATATACTACAGTTTTGACTACGTCTGTCAAGTCAGTAGCATTTGATAAATTCTGTGTGATGTGATATGAGCGAAAAGCAAAGCAGCTTCCCTGCTCTCATTGTTGATCTCTGTCATCTTAACTTTTAATTTAGTGCCACAAAATCACATCTTTGAAAAAGTAACTAAACTTATATTTTGTGAAACATTTGATGTTTTGCACTTTATTTTAAGTTGAAATATTGATTTATATTTTTTTATTAATTTATTTTATTTAAACATTAATATATACAAATATAGTGATATACTTTTGATGGGAACAAATTAAACTTTAAACTAAAAACAAATCTAATTTTGTGTCTTCCTTAATATGTGTAGAACGTAAAACATCATTTTAAATACAGAAAGAATAATAAATGTTTCTAGAAAAGTAAGTAACATCCAATTTTTTTTTTTAAATGAGTAACATCCAATTTTTAAAAAAAAATAAAAAGCAAAATTCAATGTACGTCCTATCAAATGTATTTCAGTTTCATATCACAAATGAATTTGATGAGAAACGAAAAAAAATGGATCATACGACAAATTGCAAATATTGATCTTCCTGTAAGCATGTTCATAATTCACTCATTCACTGATATATTACAAAACTATATCTTTATCAAATCATCTGACGATTTACAAATATTGCAATATAAATTATAAATATAACTTCGTGAATTACAATGTAAATTCAAAATTTAACAAAAATGTAAAATTCAAAATTCAAAGAAAATCGATGAACAAAGTCTTAAAAAAACAAACAAAAAATAAAAAACAAAAAAAAAAGTAAGAGAAGGTAATAAATGGGAGATGATGATCTCTCCATGACATATCCTTAGCCATCTGTCACACACAAATGTATAAATATTGAATGCAAAGCCAAGAAAATAAATAAAAAGGATTAAACAGTAAATGGAATAGGCTCATATCTCAACCATCACTATTCATTTGCCTTTTTGTCGATATTTTTGTCCTCTTCCATTTCATCTCTTTGCCTTTCTTCTTTTTGGAAACCCTTATTGCTTAACAGTCTCCCGTCCTCCCCTAACTATTTTTGAACTTTTGCATTTACTCACTCTCTATCTCTATCTCTATTTCTATCTCACTCTCTCTCTTCTCAAAAATAACTCATCCATTACCTTATGATACTATTAATCTATATACATATGTTCATTACATGCATCACCCTTTATACACCTTAACTATCTCATTTGCCGAGTTAGGGTGATGAAACCGAGGACGGGTTGTTCGTTCATCATATTTAAATGCCTCGTTAGGCCAACTACATGTAGATCCATATATGACGGTTTTTACGTAGTAAGTTTGGAATTAGTAAATTACTCTTTAGATGAATAGATATGTTATTAATCGTATCGTATAAAAGCTTTCTTAAGTCCTCTCTTTCGTATACCCCCACCTTCGCTTTGTCCGACCTCTGGCTCCGGCCTTACCCATGGTTCATGGCGGTCTGTGGTGTGGAGTGAAGACGCGGTAGTGGGATGGTTTTCTACGGTGGAGAGGAGGCTCGTTTAGACCAAGGTTCGATTCCGGGAGGGGAGGCTTTTACAGCTCCGTCGTCGCCGGTAATTTCCGGGAGGTGGAGGCTCTTTTTGCTCCGCCGCCGTCGGTTCTATCTTCGGGAGGGGGAGGCTTACCTAGCTCCGTCGTCGCCGTCTTGTCCCCGGAGGGTGGAGGCTACGGTAGCTCCACACTGCCGGTTTGGTACCCGTAGGAAATTTGGGTGATGCGGTGAAAGTTCGATTAGGGTTTTGTTCTTGTCGGCTCGGGTGGAAACGAGAAAGTTCGGATGGGATCTTAGAAGATGATG
>NC_027749.1:14792989-14811092 GCF_000695525.1 Brassica oleracea var. oleracea | reverse complement strand
ATATATCATCTTATAAGCATTAAAAACGTTTTTTTCTGAAAAGAATCTACCCCAAGACTGGTCTCCTAAGATGGCATGACTTGCAGAGATGATGATGTTTCCTCAATTGATCTCTAAGTTCCAAATCGATCAACATCGGATTCAATCGTGTGGAAATTTTTTGTGTTATTATGATTGTGAAGAATGAAATTGCATTTACGGATACAATCTAACCTATTTATAATTGCAAATTCACCGACTGGAAGAAAAGAGGATGCAATGAATGTGAAAACATGGAAGAAGTGGGGGAAATGGAGTTAATTGGGAAGTTAATGAGAGTGATTGAATGCATATGAGATCCGTAACGTTCCAGGTTTTCTAAGGCAAGTAAGTAGTTACGCGAATTTACACCGACGGCGGTTTCCACCATAGATTGCCCGGATTTCTAACTCCCGGATCCTCCATAGTCAGTTGGTTAAGCGGAGCCCTAGACGGCGTTTCTTTGAGAAGCGTAGGAGATAGTTGTCTGAACCGCTACACTTACTTAACCAATGCTCTATAGCCCAAATATATGACTTTGTATTAGAAGCCCACGACCTATCCTCTTAAGTCCAAATCAATTCTTAATATGAAAACCCAACAATAACATCATTAAAAGAGTAAAATAAAGTCTCGACACGTGTCATCACCTAAAGAGATTAATTAGTGGTGTGACATCACAGGAGAGAGGCAAACATTTCTTTATATATATAGATAGATTATCAGATATATATATATATATATGAAATAAAACTGGAATTCTTTTATCAGATGTAAATACAACCTTCTAATTAACTCGTTTTATATAGTTTTTTATAAAATTAAAATATACTAAAATAATTTCTTTCCCTCAAAGGGGCATCGATTACAGTGTAGTTGCTGGTGAATCGGAGAAACAGCTACCTAGTTACAAGAAATCTACCTTCTAACTAATTAATTAGTTTATGATACATTTATTAATATCGAATAATTCATAAATAACACCACCTTTCTACATAATTATAAGGAATTCGGTGATGGTAATCTCTTCTACTAGAATCATCACTTCATTATAATAACAACACCTTTCTACATATAGCAAAAATAGCGTTTATGTTTTTTTTTTGTCAACAAATTGCCTTTATGTACGTGTAAAGAAATGAGGTAAAAAGCAACAATACTTTTCTACCTTATTGACAAAGTATCCAACTCAAAAGTTTTTGAACTTTTTCACTTGGCAGCATATATAACAAAATTTTCAAGTGATGAGCCACCTTGCTTGCTAGGTTTGTTTTCTTATGACCAAGTGATTGAAAATGTTCTCCCTAAATTCTAGTACGATTCTATTCATGCCGATTTTATCATGAGTGATATCAGCTTGTTTGCTTCCCTGTTTTTAATTATTATTTTTAACATTTTTGTGTAAAAACCTTAAATATTTAAGCGCCTCACAGAAATCAGAATTACAATACTAAACTAAACAAATAAAGAAAAATTGTAGAGTCGAAATGATAAATCTATTTCCTTAAATATTTAAGCGTCTCATAGTGTGATGGTTCTATAACCCTCCGACTCAAATGGAGGATCTTTTTGTTTTGTGATTCGTATGAATGTGTGTCTGATATGAGAAAGAGACCAAGACTTTATAGCCTCATACCCCCTCCCTGCTCATACCCAAAGGATCATAAAGCGGAGAAAACCAAATTAATGGCCATGAGAATTATTTCTCAAGTAATTGTCATAATTTATTTATGTTACAAAAATCAATTCACATTAATTTTTGTTATTAATGAAAATATAAAAGAGATGTTATATTTGTTAATTTTTCACAATAATTTACAAATAAATTTTATTTAAAAAAATTAATCTTTTGTATGAACGCAAGCCCATTCGTTAAATCTCGAAACCCAAAACTCGAACTCCGTCTAAATCTCATGTTTGACTTTATTTTCCGAAGTAGGACATTTCAAAAATGTTACATTATAGGCTTTATAAGCGATTGGATGTTCATTTCTCATTAAACTTACTGATGGTTACACTACATCATAATGTCCAACATCCGGTTATTTTCGACGAACGTCTTCTCCCGGAATCTTACCGAAAATGGTTTTAAAATATTTCGTCAAAAAAAAGTTCCAACATTTTTTTAGGAGAAATCCCCTTTAAACATTTCTCTCTTCGAAAAGGACCCAAGCTGCTTTTAAAAGATGATTTATGCATAAATTATCACGATTGTTGATGGCCGGACATATCTTCTTCAAAAATAGGTGATCCACTGTACGTATATAAGCTTCAGAAACGTCAATCTATCATGTTATGTTCCATTCACCGGAAACCGTTAGCTTATTACACTACAACTAAGCCATCACAAACTTTTTGACAAAATGTAAAATTGTATTCATCTAGAACATAATTTTCACTATAATTGTGTTGTTTCGAGTTTTTGAGAGTGATTAATTGATACTGAAACTCATTAGATATAATTGATGATCCTCAACGTGTAGCGAACAACATTTTTGAGGCCTTACAACCCAAAAACATGGTATACGACTAGAGTCATGCACTTCCCACATAAACTTTCACAATGAAGGGACATGACTAGTGAAAATCCGGTGTTTGATATCACACTCTGCTCCTATTTTCCCCCACTCTCTAAACCGAAGAGGACCTCATAGTACTTTATTCAATATATCTTCAAATTCACCGTATAGTTCTCTTTGCACTGCACCTCAGCACTTTTCTAGATCCTGAATCATCTTTAGTTTATTCAATATATCTTCAAATTCACTGTACTAGAAAATAAGTCATGGATCACCTTTTAGTAGTAATTATATAAGCACTATCACTATGAGAAAACATGAGATTCCCAACGGATAAATCTGTTAACAATATCGACTACCGAAGAGTTTTTGACAAAAACATTTCATCAGATCTACCTCGTCGAAAATTGGTTGGAACAGATCACTGAATTCCAGACAAACAACTTTTTCGATGTATTTCAAATGAAACCGTTTTTCGGAAAAAAAAATATTGGGAGTTCACCAGGACTAATTCTCTACGGGGTCCCGATGTGTAATGATGTAATGTGATTTCCACCTAAGTCATCAAATGAGAATTCTAAGTGAATTTTTGCTAAAATGCAAAAGACATACAATTAGTTAACAATCGACAATAATTTTTCTCTATATACATTATTTACCATCTAAACAACACTTATGCCATAATTTACATATGTGTTATGTATATAACCTATACACACTATGAGGTTCACTAGTACCACATAATCCGGTCTTTCACCATTAATATTTCAAATCTTGTATTACAGCATAAATCCATTGATATATATGATTCCCAGCTTTCCAATATTTATATTCTTACAAAAAAAAATTTATATTCTTATTATTCCAATAAGTAGAGCATGAACATTTCAATTTATAGATTTTTCTAGTTTTTTGGTTGTCGTTGAGCCTATGCAAGAATGTGCTAATAACATATGAATATTTTGTGTACATAAATTTGTGTCCCAATCTCTATGAGGTTTATCCAATCCATGAACGAAAAAACTCATAGAAAATATATATTTTTTTGCTTTGTTGTGAATGAAAGAAAATGATAATTATAGAAGAAGAGACATGAAAACTTTTATTTTGAAAGAGACATGAAAAATATTTTGCACCTTCAATATCACATCCGCTATTATAGCGCTATAGCGATCATACGTCAATCGTCATCTTTTTTGGTTGTACTGTATTTTTTCTAATAATAATTTTAGATGTACAAGCAGGATAAAAAGCTTGGAAAATTACCATAACACGATTTAGTTATTTGGTTATAGAAAGTAAATGAACTTCTTGAGTAAAATCCTTTTGATAATTAACATACTTATAATCCTAGCCTTAAAAAAACTTACTTATAATCTTAGCTTTAAACAAACATACTTAAAGTTCAAAAAAAAACATATTCCCTCCATTCCATTAAAATAGACTTTTAGAAAAAAATTTGTTTTACAAAAATGTATTTTTGTGTTTTCTATAAAAAAATTATAAACTTCGAAAAAATTAATTGATTTTATTGAATTACTATTGGTTAAAAATTATTGAAAATTGAAAAATTACAGAAAACGATACATTTATTATTATTGTAGTTTAATGTGTTTTCTTAATATATGTGAAAATATTAAAAAGTATATCTTTGTGAAACTGATAGAGCATTTGTAATCTTTATTTTTGGGTGAAAAAATGAAAGTGAGCTGGTTTGACAATTCCTTTTACTTTAGGGTTTCTTCAAAAGTACTCTGAGAATGAGGGATTTTGGTCAACAATGGGAATTGTGTCGATACTTCGCATTACTTATTTTTATTATGAATAGATCGATCCATTTTTTTTTTTTTTGAACAACGAATAGATCGATCAATTAAAGTGTGGAAAAGATACTATAATCATCATTTATGTATCTTAAATGCAGTTGACTAGTTGACAAAATAATGTAATTGACTAGATACAGTTGCATTGTAAAACGCAATAAAAACGCGTCTTTAGCCAAACAACGTACCCTTCTTTTTGAAGCAATCAGAAAGAAAGAAAAAGATTTCTTTTGCTGTACTCCGAGTACGATACTCTTTTTTTTTTTTTGATAATACTCATTTCGGAAAAGCTTTAGCCATTTGATTTGAATGTCCTTATTAGGTCGCTATATATATACAGTAAAACCTCTATAAATTAATAATGTTAGGACTACACCAAAACTATAATTTTTTATTAATTTATAGAGATATTAATTTATCGATATACTAATTAAACCAAAAACTTAATTTAAGACTATAAAATTATATTATTTTATAGAGATTTTTAGTGTATATTAATTTATACATTGTTAATTTAAAGAGGTTATACTGTAGTATTAAAATAGAAGTATAAAGTTGGACCCAACTTTTTTCCAACTTATTTCTATGTGGATTATCTTAAAAAAAAACTATACATTATAAAATTTTCGCCTAACTATTATTTTTTTTAACTAACCACCCTTAAATATAGGTTAACTATGGTAAGATTTAAATATGGTTATTAATAATTAATTATACTCTTTCCGTTTCAGTTTATTTGTCGTTGTAGAATAAAATTTTCGTTTTAAAATAAGTGCCGTTTTATAATTTCACTGCAAAACTTATTGACTATATATTCTAATCTATTTTTCTTGGTTAAAATATGATTAGGTGTATTGGTAATGATGTTTTATTTAGAAAATATACAAAATATATATTTTATTAATCTGTGTGTTCAAATCTAAAACGGAGGGAGTAATTACTATTGACTTCCTTGAATTATGTTTTCAAAATCTAACCTAATTATGGTTAGATCCTAGCCAGATTATCGCATGTTAAATTGCCATTTTGATTTATGAAAACGATTACGTGAAGATTATTTTTTTAAATGACATATTCTTATGGCTAAAAACATATCATCAAAAAGAGCAACATCATCTCCTCGAACCTTAATCTAAAACGCGAGATCTTTTGATTTGGAAAATTATTTTTATGTGTGATAGTGGTGGAGATTCAAGAAAACGACTGATAGTTTAGAGTATGAATGGTGACCAGGGAACGGTGAGGAATAATGCATTCCCTAATGTTCCTAAAAAAAATCACCATTTATAAGGAATAATAATTCCCTCTCATTCCCTTTCATTCCCTTTTTTGTAGAGAATTTAAGAACAAAATTATTCCTTGTTAAATTTGATAAGGAACAACCATTCCTTTTCATTCCTGATATTTTGTTCCCGTACATTCTTTTTTTATTCGTTCCTCTTAATTCCCGAATGGTCACCAGTCAGACCTATCAGAGATGTTATTTAAAAAAATTAAAAATACTAATGTAGTTAATGCAATTACAATCTTATTTTTAAACCTACATTTATACTATTAAAATAGAAGTCACAACTTAATTCAAATGTGATTTTTTTATTTTCGATCACACTTAGAAAGTAATTTAAATTACTATTTTCTTATAAATATTTGAATTAATCAAATTATTCTAAAACAACAAATTAAATAGATGTTCCAATATTTTCTCCGAAATTGTATCTGAATAAAATATATTCATATCTTTTTATTTAAAATATAAATATATTTAATTATTTTTTTCAACAAAATAAACATCATAAATATTTAATTTATTTTTTATTTATATCATATATATACATTTCATTTTTTACTCAAATATTTTTAAATATTTAGTTAATTTCGTGTGTATTTAAAAAATAAATGTATGTTTCATTTTAACAAAAATAAACTAACACTGTCATATAAATAAATTTTGGCTTTCTCTAATATCATTTTCTTCATTTTCCAAATAGTAAAAAAATTCATTAAGTCTAAAATTACAGATTTAATAGTTTATTCAATTTTTTTAATATTTAAACGTATACAAAAAAATTTAATCTAATTTTTTAGATATATTATAAGATTTCTCTTGATCTTTTACTAAATCAACCATCGTTAGGTTACATGTTAATCGTGATTTTTCAGAATTTACTTGGTTTTATTAGATTTTTAACTAATGAATTTTTCATTAAATTCAAACCAAATTTTGTATGGATAATTGGATCTACCAGTTTAACCGCGGATCCCGGTCGGGTATGAAAACACTTAATATCTATTTTTAACATAAATATGTAGACTAAAATTAAAAAAAATAGTACTTAATGCCAACTAACATCTTACCCAAAAAAATAGTGCACAGATAAATCGGAAACACATAGCCAACTATAACTTATTTTTCAAAATTAATATTGATTTAATTTAGTACAGCAAAAATAAGTTGTTAGAGCATCCTTATTTAGGATATTTATTCAAAATATAATTAAATTTCATATTTTGCTGTGAAATTTTCATTATTTTAATATATCCATGATTAAATATTTGTACTATGGTTATTTATATTTATGTTGAGAACCCCAAATTTAAACATTTTAGTGCTTTAGAGCATCTTTATCAGTAAATTTTCAAAGAGAATAAAATAAATAAAAATGAGTGAAAGATAAACAAAATTTGTTTTGGTTTTTTTTAGAAACTCTTAAACCAAGTTGTAAGATTTTCCTCTACTCGTTTCTATGTGATTAGTTTTCTTATATATATTTATATTTTAATTAAAATTGTAAATTAGACTAGTATTATTATTGGTTGAATAGTAGTATGAGACTGTGTTGATACTGATGTTGTTAGCTCCGATGCAAAACCAGATGATAAACTTTTCTTTGATTCTTAGCTGCAAATGGTAAATCTAAAAATAAGAAAAAATGGAAAAAATTGTTTTTACGCCAAAAAATAGTAACTATGTCCTATTAGACTCATCTTATATACTTTATGTTCCATTAAGCTAATTATTTTCAAAATTGCAATACTGCCCTTAATTTCAATTATAAATTCGAAATTACAATTAACAAAAAAATGTTAATATTAAAATATAATAAATCATTAAAGTAATTAAAATAAAAGAAAACATTAAAAAGGGGAGAAAATCAAAGTCTGAAGTTCATAAACCCTAACTCACTCAATTTCTGTCACTCAAAGTCCCAAAATCCTCTATTATGATTTTATGTAACTTTTCGAGAGAGGACTTCATTTCCAAAGCAAGTACGTAACTTTTCTCTTTTCTTTTCATCAACATTAAAACTCCAACCTGAAACTTCAACCAGTTAGTAAACACCACATGAAACATAGCTATAAATCATGGTAGAAACAATGTGAAATTTTGTGAACAACCAATGGAATATAGAAGATGCCATGAAAAGAAAGCTTACCACGGTTTTTTTTTATTTTATTTTCTGAAAAATCGATTTTTCATATATGAAAAATGAATATTTCAAAATATTTTCTTCTCATATTTTTCGGAACTGATTATTCTTATCTGTAGAATACAGTAAATCTGTAGAACTCGGTTTCTATAGGTTTTTAGACTTATAGTAATGTGTAGATTCCGATTTCCACATGTTTTAGATTTACAGTAAATATGTAGAACTCGGTTTCTACAGGTTTATAGATTTATAGTAGTGTGTAGATTTCAATTTTTGCAGGTTTTAGATTTATAGTAATCTGTAGATTCTGATTTCTACATGGTTTAGAGCGATAGGTTAAGCAGAATATGTATTCTAAATATTTTTCATCAAAAAAAAAAATATTTTTAGAGTACTATTATTTACGTAAATCCAGTATTTTAAACTTAGTAGATTCAATGAAAAAAGGGATTTCATTTTCTAATTCGTAGAATGCCAATTCTACTTCATCTAGAACATAATCTGAAATTATGATTTAAATATTTTTAGAACTGAAAAAAATACCACTAAGTTCATATAGGTATTTCATCAGTAGTTACTATTTTCCCATTTTTTTGTTTGTAAAACTATTTATTTAATTTATTTTCAAAAATACTAAAAGGTATTAGAGTCAAAAATAGTACAAAATAGAAATTAGTCTAATGGGACATAGTTATCACTTTTTGGCCTAAAAAACAAATTTCCCAAAAAAAATTGATGGTTATAAAAATACCACTTTAATAGATGAAAATACGGAAATTAAAATTTAGCCAAATAGAAGAAAATATATCTAATTTTGATTTTCTAAATTTAATATTAAATCCTGTCAGCTATATTTTTTAATAACAAATTGTGGACGGTCAAAATAAATTTAGAAAATAAGCATTTTTGAAAATTTTCTTAAGTAAATTTATCTCTTTCCTTAATAAAACTAGGGGCATAGCCTCCGCGCAAGCGCGAGCCCGGATACGTTGTTTGATGAGTTGTGTAGTGTTGTGTATGGGTTGTCGTCGTTTTTTTTTTAACTTTTGATTTTCCGTGTTGTTTATTATGGTGATGAATGGAACATCGGATATTACACAGTTTGATTAAGGTGATATACGAATGACCGGCGAATTCATATTTGTTGATATTTTATTATCTTATCTTCGTAATGATTTGATGTACATTAACATTATTAGCGATTTCATGTTCAAAAGCTGAAATTTAAGGGATTGGTTAGTGTTTACTTAGGTAGTTGTTAGTATATAAATCAAATAGCGTAAAAAAATGTATAATATTCGGATTTAAAAATCTAACAATTTATACGAACAATAAATTAATTTTTTTATTTTATCCAAAATTAACTTCAAAAGAATAGAATTGTAGTATACTGTTTTTTTTATTAAATTAATAACTCTAGAAATTTATAAAATTATATAATTACAAAATTATTTATTTTTATAGTTTTTACTGAACTTTGTTGAAAATGATTTGTGATAGACAAAAAAAAGTCAGACTGAAATGAAGCCATGGATTATAATATGATGTGGACAATGAGTGAAGACGTTATTAGTCACATATTCTAAACAGAAGATTGCATATTTTTAAGTATATATACTGAAATAGCTTTTCATGATCAAAAATCAAAGTAGAAAGCCCATGAATTCGCCATGTCTAAGATAAAAAAAACAATTTGTTTCAAAGCTAAGAATATGGTAATGAATTAATGAGTTGGTGCGAGGTTCATGATGTTCATACCTTCTCATCTTAAAGTAAGAGGATGATAACCATGATGTTACGTGAATCTCAGAAACGGAGATGACGACCACTAATCTCCTTTGAAATTTGGCAAGGGCGAATATCGTCAAATCGCATCGGTCAGAAATAGCATCACCGCATATGTAATCATTTTAGAACAGAGAGATAATAACATCAACGTGGAGATGGACAGAATGAGACAATCAGATGTTGGTATCTCTTTTGGGGGCTCATTTTTTATAGTGGTTCATCTCCGTAACGACCACCACGTCCCCTTCCACGACCACCACGACCTCCTCCTCGGTAGTAGTTCTCACCCTCACCTGGTTTCAAAAACTCGTTGATGTTCATAGCCTGTAAACCACAGAACACATCCATAAGCAAACTTATTGACTTTTACAAACTCCTTCATTCAGACAACAATGTAAACCTTCTTAGCCTTCTCTTCTTTGTCATCTTTGCGTTTGATTTGTCCTTATCCGAACCCTGGGAGATAGATCAAATGCAAGGTTCAAAACCGGTTAAGAGTGTTTCTAGTCGACAAGACAGGGAGATAATATGTCTTACCAACTTGATGAAGATTTCATCGAGACTTCTTCTTGTTTGAGAGTTTTTGTATTGATTCAAACACTTTAGTATCAACTTTCATTTCAGAGGTGTTTAGAGACTGAAGGGCTTTTCTCTTCTCCTCAAGTATTTTTCTCATACTCATCCAGAGTCATTTCCTACCAAACCACAAGCCAATAAGCATTGAAGGATAATAAAGAAAAAAGCTGAGACAAGAGTAAGTTCAGTTCCATGTCCTAATCTAGCAACCTAACATCTCTCTTAACTCATCTGCTTACCTTATCTTCAGACTCTTTCTGCTCCTCCACTTCAGCAGTGTTCTCCTTGTTAGCATCAGCAGCAACCTCATCACCAGCAGGCTTCTCAGTCTCAACACCAGCAACTTCTTCAGTCTCCCTAAAATAGACACCAGAGCTTCTTTTTTAATCCAATTTCACAATCACTACTATGAGATAAAACATCAGAAAATGCTTACACAACAACAACTTCTTCTCCTGGTGTTCCCCAATTTCCACAACCAGCTTCTTCGCTTTTGATGTCACCCCTTCACCAAAACTTAAAGCTTAACCTTAAAAGATTAATGCAACAACAACAACAAAAATTGAATGAGGTTAGGACAGACTCTCTGTCAGTTCCACTATGACGCTCGAATGTCCTTCGAGGACGTTCACCGTCACCAGCTTCACCACGTCGACCACCACCACGACGAGCACCGCCATATACACTACGTTTCTCATAGAGAGGCTTTGAAACGCCTGCTTCCTCAGAGGGCTTACTGTTACCATCACCGCCTCTAAAATCACGGTTGTAACCACCACGACCACGGCTAAATCCACCGTCTCCACCACCACGTCCACCGCCACGTGGAGCATCACTCCTAGCCTCTCTCACTAATCAACATCATTAAAAAAACAATCAGACACCACGAATGGAATCAAATAGACACGAAAGTTTAATAACTTGCTAATCGTGTTAAGCGAATCTCACCAGGTTGAGCAAGCTGCCTCGACGGAGCAGATGACTTAGCAGAGACGGCGGAAACAGGTGCAGGTTTCTTAGGCATATCTGCAGCGATGGAAACGGCGATCTGGCTCGGATCCTCAACGCCGTCATCCAACAGATCAAAAGGGTTCAAAGTTGCCATATCTTCAAATCAATCGAATTGATTACAACCCTTGTTTTTTTTTCCTAACCAAAATTATCACACAGACAGAACACAACTGATTACATCAGTTGGTGAGAGAAATCTATAATTGCAGCGAAGGTGTAACGTTTCATATTTGGAGGTTTTTTGCGAGGAGACGTACATGAACCTTATCAACACCTAAATTTACTACTGAAATAAATCGGTTGAGATTCAATAAACAATTAGATTTAGTTTTGTGTATCGGCTTCAGGATAGATCTCCATCACGGGCTCGCCGAGGAAGACCCCGCCGGTTCGCCTAAGCTATAAAAAATCAAAAATTAGATTCGAAACAAAAAAAACTCAGATTTGGACAAGAAATAACGTACAGATTCAATAGCGGCATCGATCTTAGCCTTAGATCGCTTGGTAGAGCGTAGAGACGATGAAGACATAGTTCAGGAGATGAAGAAGAAGAACAGAAACGCTTGGAAGCGAAGAGCTACGTCTCGTCTCAACTATATCTCAGGAAATCTAAAATATCGGAGAAACTTTATGTAAATGTGGGACCCACAAACATAAAGGAGTTGCTGACGTGTCACAAAGATTCAGGACCCTCAGAGGAAGCCGAGGGGCAAGAGCTTCCGACCTTCATAAATATATATTATGTGTGGCCATCAATGTACAAAGGTATCAGTTAGCTTAGTGGTTTAAATGTTGGTGTTTATATCTCAATAACCCGGGTTCGAGCTATGGGTTTGACACTTTTTTACACCTTTTAAAAGTGAGATCGACAAAACGATGACGTGGTGCGCTGAGAAGTGAGCAAAAACTGATCTATTATAATATAGATTCCTTAATTACGAAACCTATGTCTTGCAAATTATGTTAAAATATGGGATAAAATAACATATTTCCTTTGTATCTTGCAAAATTTTATTTTTTACATATTATTAAAATTATATATTATGATACATAAGAAGTATTTGTCAGTGGATATTTTGTACTCTTTGGCACTTTCTTTTATTCATGAAATGTTTTTAAATTTTATATTTTGTAACAGATATTTTAAATTGTATATTCAAATTTTACTACCTATTGGTAAAAATTGTAGATTTCAAAAAATGCTTACTGGAAACAATTAATAGTCTTAAGTTATTTTAGTTTAAGGTCATAGGAAATTGTTTTTTGAAAAATACTTATGAATATATTTTTGAACATGATTTTTTCTTTAAAATATGTAAGAGTTTTAGTAAATTTTATTTTATTAATAGAGGGAAGATCTAATTATGATATTTATTTTATCAAAAATTAATACTGTTGTTTGGTCTTTCTCAACAAATAGATGTCTGAAGGACTTTTGAAATGTTTTAGCAAATGGCAGTCTTTTTGCTACAAATCTAAAAATATAAATGATACAATTTTATTGGGAAGCAATAAAACTAAAACAAAATAAAAATAATTGATAAAATAGTTATTTATTTTTTATTAATATTTGTGAAAATTATAATCTACCACTTCCAAATACTAACCAAATAGTCAAATAAATAACTAAAAAGACTAAGTCAGTGACAGTTTAGATGCTCAGTCTCGGCCGCACTAGTTAGTTAATGTTTTTTTTGGTCAACGAGTTAATGTTACAATTAGTAGTTAATAGCTGGAAATCGAAAATATACTGAGGCACGATCATGAATATATGAATGAAGGCTTGGATGCAGCCTATAAAAAGGTACTCTGTGTAATTCTCCCGGAGATAAGATGTTTCATCACTGTTCGTGAATTCGGTTAAGCCCTTTCCTACATACGTCAAATCCTTATCTCTCATCGCTAACATCCCACATCAAATTTTTTTTCTTGCAAATATTATTTTATATGCAAAATTTCATGTCAATTTTTTTTTTGTGCAATCATGTCAAATTTCTTGTTTGAATATTATATAAATCATATATGGTCTATATAAAAAAATCAGATTGTTTGGCTTTATCATGTTTAGACAATACGTGATAACGGTTTTCCCAGTAATGTCATGTTTTCTCGTACCAAAAACAGTAACGAAGAAGAAACTAAGAGCATTTCCAACCTATAACATTATTATAGCGTCAAAACCACATTATTTTAGTGTAATTTCAGCACTAAAAAAAAATTTTCTCCAACCATAACACCAAACTTCACACTAAAAGATATTTTTAAATATTATATGTATTTACAGTTTTATTTTTCATTTATTTTACTGTCTATTTTATTAATAAATTAAGTGAATAGAATTTTAGTGGGGTGAATAGTATTTTAGTGTGGTGAATAGTATCACACCAAATTTGGTGTGAAATTATAGTGTTGCACTAAAATAGTGTGATTTTTAGTGTTGGGCTAGAGAAAGTTTTACTGTCAAAATCTCACTAAAATAGTGTTTTAGAGTTAGGTTGGAGATGACCTAACAAGTGCAGCTGCACAATTTTGGCGGAGTCGAGAGGACAATAATAGAGGTATGAACTGAAAATCATAGGATAAACTATGTAGCCCCAAAGATAAAGGAGGCTTGGGTTTTAACGTCCTCACAGATTTTAATACAACCATGCTTGGAAAGCAATTTTGGAGATTGATAGACAAACAGAAGACACTTTTCTCTCGTGTGTTTAAAGGACGGTATTTCAGGAATGCATCACCCCTGGAACCAATTAGATCGTACTCGTCATCCTAAGGTTGGTGCAGTATTGTCTCTGCTAGATCTCTTGTGAGCAAAAGACTAATCAAAAGGGTGGGATCAGAATCTTCTATCTCCGTATGGAATGATCCCTGGCTCCCATCCACTCGCCCAAGACTAGCAAATAAAAACCAGCAGAATCTTTACCTGGACCTTACAGTGGATTCTCTCATCAATATAACATCGAAGACCTCGAATTTATAGGTCATATGGACTCTGGTGGATCCTCAAGATGTGGATTTTTACCCAAAATAAACTTAGTTGAGGGGTTTTAACGTTAAAAATTCTTTTAATAATATAGATCCAACAGAAGATACGTAGGATCCTATTAGAATCAACATATTTGGAAGTACTATACTATATAAGATAAACTAAGAGAACAAACAAAAACCGTTGCTGCCTTACTTTGCTCTCTAATTCCTTCTCTTTAAAAATCTTCTCCACAAGAAAATCGCATCCTGGAATTGCGTCCCTTCCTCCGGGCCGGCTTTTGCCGGTGCCGGAGTCACCTTCTCTACAACCTTCATATTTTTTTCTTTGCCTTTATCCTCATCTTTTTTACCCTATTTGATATGCAAGTTGTTTCTGAATCATTTGTTTCTGACGTTTACCGACAGTTTGGCGGAGCCGTGAGTCTAGGTTGCGGTGGATGCGGAAGAGGTCGGCTTTTAGGGTTGAAGTACAACGCCAGATCTAATTTTCTCGTTTTGTTGATCTCCGGTGATCTCTTAACGGCGACGGCGCATGGCTCAGTGAGGGTCCTTCTCCGGTCCGAATCTACCCTCAACGATGATCCAAACAGAGGAGTGGTGAGTCGGGAGTGGAAAATGTTCTTGACCTCCGGTTTTTGGGGTAAGGTGCATCATAGAGATCTCATCTTGCTGGAATTGTCAACCGGTGGGATGAACTTTGTAGTAGGTACATGGTGGTTCTCTACTTCCCAGCATTGGAGGTGGCTCTTCAGCTTCTGTGGTGGTAGGAGCCGACAACATTTGAAGCTTTAATTGTTGTTCCGGCTACGTTTCGCTTGCTACAGAGCCTGGTTTTGCTCAGTGTGGACCTGCTTCCGTCTTTCCGCCTATGAAGTGAGGCGTTTGAGAGCACGCTAACGATAGTCATGTTAAGACTTGCACCATTTTGGTGAAGATGCTTTGGTCCGTGAGCTGAACTAGTGACCATTAGTGACTAATGCTGGAGTTTAAATGTATAATTTTGATTTGGTCTAGTTAATTGTGTTTTAATGTTTTCATTCAGAGTTGTCAAATTTGTGGTTTAAGAGGCAACTCTTTTCGGGTCATGGGGAAAGTTTGTTATCATCGGATAGAACTACAACAAAGTAAAGATTGGTTAGGTAGAATCTATATATGTGTTCTAAGGTAATACTAGATCACTTTGTTTGTAAGTATGGTTGAAACCCTTGTGATTATAAATCATGTACTACCTTGTTGATAAATGATAAGTTAAAGTTGACAAAAAAAAATGCGAAAAACAAAAACGAAAACCGTTGCCATATAATTAAAAGAAATACAAACGTGACACTATCATCATATATCTTAGTGAAAGTAATAATAATAATAATAACTGAAACAAATGTCATCAAGAGAGACGGACTGGACCGTTCGATTAAAAATATTAATTTTGTTTTCCTTCCACATTAATATATTATCTGAAACCATAATTCATCAGTAATGATCAAGCCAGGATCAACGACGATGAACCGCCCAAAACCCTAAAATCTCAAGACGGATCAACAGTACGGCGGCCATCATCTCCAGCGGCTGCTCTCGGCTGCTGAAACTGACTGATCTGTCCAATCGCAAGAATCCCTCCGTCGTAGTTGTTACCGGTTGGAACATCTAACCCACCAAACATCTGTTCTCTAGGAAAAAACTGGTGGTGATGATAATGATGGTCTCTCACTGTGGCCGTCGTCGATCCATCTGCGTTGGCGCCTGCGAGTAAGTTGATTCCAAGGCTCTGATGCGTGGCGGCGAGTATACCGAGGCTTTGGTACTTGGAAAGCTCAGATTTGGCGCAGCTGAGATCGATCTGAAGCTGGCGAAGCTGATGTTGGAGCAGAGAGATGACTCCGACGCAGCCGTAGACTGGATCACGGAGACGCATGTCGGCTTCATAAGCTAAAGAGTTCACTGCGTCTTCACGTTGCGAAGGGTGAAGCTCGTTGAGGAGCTTCGTGACGTTGCTTGCTCCAAAGACTTTGTGAACGTTTGCGAATTTTTGTGGTTGGTCAGGTGGGAAATATGGAGCGAATACACACTCCGGTTGGCATTTTCGACGGAGAAATTTGCAGGCTGCGCATGGTGAGTTTGTTGATGAAGATGCCATTTTTCTTCCTACACAAAGCCGCCATTAAAATTGAAAAAGCTAGCTAGGGTTTCTGATTTTTTTTTTCTTATTGGAGGAAGAACTTATGTATCAGTTGTGAAAAGATAAGATTTGAAGATTTATGAATTTTTTTTTGTTTTTGTAATGAAACTAATATGAAATATGTGACAGAGAAATATATTTGGAGATGTTGAAATCTCTAGAATAAGAAAGCTTACCTGCGAATAAATTGAACTCCTCTTTTAATAAGGATTCTGTTTCTCTGGAGGGAAAGTAAATGGAGATCTTCTCTGCTTTCGCTTAGCTGCTATTTGGAAAAAAACTGTAAAATGAGAGGAAACTTTGTAATTAATAGCATTAAAGATATTAATAGCAATTTTTTATGTACAAATACACATATATGTATATATATTTTTTATATGCACTTGAACCTTCTTGTCAAACTGTTTAAAACAAATAGGGGAACAGATGAGAAACATTAAGGTGCTTTATAAAGTCAAAGAAAAAGGTTTGCATCAAATATACTACATACTTGGAAGAAATAAAAAATCATGTCCTAAAGACCTAAGCTATGCGTATATATAGAGTGACTTATAGCTATATGATTGCTAGTCAAATTTTGGAAACTAGACCTCTAAAAGTTTCAAGTCTAGAGATAACCTGAGAAAGTTATGATGTCTATAAATGAACAACCAAAGAGAGAAAGAAATTTTAATTATGTACCTTATAGATGAAATGCTTAAGGATGAACGGAGGAAATATAAGGAATAAAATAGATGAGATCAATGGTGTTCTTTGTGTTGCTTAGATAGGTAGGTGTGAGAGAAAGGGCGAAGAGAGAAGAGAAGGAAGAAGATGTAATTAATAACTAAAAAGCAAGAGATTGGATCTCGTGAAGCTAGAAGAGACTTTTGGGTTTTGAGGCTCTCGATGGACAAAGCTCATCTTGTGCTTAAATTTTACTATATTTTTACTCAATTAAATATAATATTATTCTGTAATAAAAATACGCTCATAAATCATTACTACTATTACTAATTAATGATGTTTATTTTAAAAACATTTATATACTAGTAATAATAAATAACTATAAACATACCTTAATAGTAATAGGATTTGGTAGTACTAGAGGGAATTGATTTCCATGTGAAGAAGTTGAGAGTTTCTAAAAGAAAAAAGAGAAGAGAGGAAGAGGGGATTTGGTGTTCAAAAGAAAAGAGGAAGAGGGGATCTTGGATGAACCCGTGGACCCATTATACTAATAGTATTAACTTTCAATTTCACACATATTAAAATAGAAGTAAAAAGAAAATAAGGAAATAAATGTGAAAAGGAGAGATGGGAAATGAGATGGGGTCTGAGTCTGACTCTCCTGATTGATCTTGGGATGAAGAACTTTGCTCTTTTTATTCTTATTCTTTTTGTCTAGGGATTTACATACAGTAGCGAAGCATTTTGTTATTACTATTATTATACTCTAAAACGATAATACGATTATATTATATGATACGGTTGACAAAAATCACATATACAGAAAAGAGTAAATGAATGATAGCGTAGAGAAGTTGGTACTAAAATTTACCACCCTTAAGTTTCTTCGGTCAAACCCATTTTTCTATGTTTGTCAACATAAAAATCAGTAGGAATCTACTGTCATCTTCTTTCATATTTTCTCTCTCTTTCTCTCTATCTAATTTTTAATATTAAATTAGGCTCATGCAAGTGTTTTATTATTTGGACTCGCTAGTTTTGCGCAAACTTAAAAGAAAAATAAGAAAAGAAAATAAGTGAAAGAAAAGAGGAACGCATAGAAAGATG